>NW_027657555.1:0-24944 GCF_964235325.1 Thermobia domestica | reverse complement strand
TTGTTTTTTGCTAGCATTAAACTGAGAAAATGTTATTGAATAGACAGAGAACACCACTCAAAGAAAAGTACATCATAAGAATATATATATGGTTGCTGTGGTTCTCGGTTTAATTTGCTAGTTAAGAAACTTGCTCTAAATAAGTACATCTTACAGGTGAAAAACTAAGCCAGGCGATAGAATTAAATATAAAGTTATACACTTTTATTTTACGTTTACTAGTGTTGGGTTACTACTGTAAAATAAGTCAGTATATATGAAAGATAACTGTATTAGGTACTATTTTCCACCGGCGGTGTATTCTTGCATAGTGTACTTAATGTTTACAAGCGGGGCGCTACTAGTATGGATGCATGACAAGTGCTATTGAAACTCGAAAACTAACTGGTTTCCACTACCCTTGCTTATACGTATACCCGCGTCGCCTTCGCTCCTGTTCACTTTGGACGCACATTCTTGCTATCGCTCAGGCCCCCAGCTTTCTCCTGTTTTGGCTCCCTTAAATAGTATTCGTGCTTTTTATTGGCCACCTGGCAAAGCACTTGTAATGATTTTACACCAGTAACTCTAAAATACATGTGTATTACTTTATTTAATTCTGTCGTCTGCAGAATTTTTTTTTTTTTTCGTACAAATATGCCTTTTCATGCAGAACACTGAATTTTGCCTGTAAATTTTTGAGAATATGCTGTGACGAAACTTGAGCACCGTTCTTCTTTTCTTTCTTATCACGAGTCTTCTTTAGCCTAATGAGCACAATCATCACACGATAACGACTATTCTTTTCATTTAACTTGTAAACAAGTTGAACTAATAATAATAATTGATGTACAAAGGAGAAGTGTCCTACATATTTGAGGTAAAAAATAAAATAAATATACTTCTACTTCATCCGTGTTTACAAAGTTAAATGTTATCGATTTACAAAAAATGGTCACCTATCCACACACTGACCAGGCTCGACACTGCTTGACCATACATATTAAAACATCGGTCCCACTGAATACACAAGTAGTAAGCACATTCACATAAAAATAATTAGGATTACAGTATATAAAATGTGTTAATTAAAATAGCAAATGCCTTACCTTATCACAGGCGATCCAAAGCCACTGCACATCATCTGCTACGCACACTATATTCCTCCAATATTTCACTCACTTCCTATATCACGCAACAGAAAATATTAATAAAATTCACTTAGCAACATTTTCATTTTTAATCAACAATACGTATAACAATTAAGAATAAAATTAATTGTGAGCACATTGTTATAATTAGAATACTGTTTTTATTCGTTTACAAATATGGGATTAATATAGAGCTGGCAGCAACAATATATACAACTCATCCTGTATGTATCGTAAATCCTAACTTGAGAAGACATCTCTGACGCAAACAATGAGACAAGAAATCAAATACTATATCCGACACATTTGGGGTTTATTGAACTTCAATGTTGGAAGATACCACCTTGTCGGTAGTACAAATGTAATATCCTTACAACACGCGGAACTTTTGCCAGGCATATCTAGGAATTTGGGAAGATTAATTGATATCCTTAATGTGCAATGTATGATTATGACGCATTGTTATGTACACGCAGACGGAACCAGGACAATCTATAGATGACATTTGCACTGTGTTTGGACAATTTGTTCGCAGAAAGTAACCGTTTTTGTCTATGAATACTTGAGAACATGGAAGGTATGAGATATACATTTTATGCGCAAATATTATAATACAAATCATTGTTAGTTTGGTGGATGCGTGAAAGAAAGAAAAGGAGTAGATTTTTGCAGACGTCCGGATATAAAGCGAGAACTGAGAATACGCATCTATAACATCTATTTTCTTTGTGTTAATGATATCGATGAACTAAACGGGGAAACTAAAATACAACTGTTTGCAGTATAATTCGAAGTATAGTCAAGTGCAGAGGCGTACTCACGGGGTGTCCACCGGGTGCGGACTCCTCGCAAAAGTTCCTAAGTGAACATACATTTGCAGACTTTCTCATTAAATGTAGTTATTAACAGGGAAAATATTGATGTATCATCAATATAAATCTGATCTTACACTTCATCTGTACTCTGTCTGTATCATGTTTTTGTGAAAAAGTAAGTGGAATATTTATCGTGTTTTCGAATGCAGAATAATAGTATATAGACATAGTGGCTTGTAGTATTGGAACCTTGCCCCCCGAAGCTTGGATCCCTTAGAAGAAAAAAAAAATGCATGCGCGCCTGGTGAAATGGTTAACGAATTCAGTTCACTCGATGAATCGACAGATAGTAATACACATTTCGACAGATCGACAGCATTCGACAGATACAGACATATGAAAGTAGCACAAGAATTAGGCGAAAGTCCGTGCGTTTCCTCAATTCACGTAGGAAACAACAGAAAATATCAACTACCATAAAATAATCCGTATATATATTTAATTTATTTGGAATAAAATAAATATAGAAACAACCTGTTCATACATAACTACGGTAAGTGCGTTAATTGCTAACGTAAGAACAAATATGAAACAAGGCACAAAATAAAAAAGAAAAATAAAGTTAAAGGGAATAAATATTTAGGCTTGATTGTCATTCGTATTAAGAAGCTGGGTAATAAAATGTTAAAATCTACAGAAAATTATGAAATTAAATCAGGATTTGAAATAAAAGTCTATACATTGGAAGTAGGCCAGGGAGTTTGCAAGGCAGATGTGTGCGACACGCGTTACTTTATAGATTCCCTTCATTGAACTATAGTAAGCAGTACGAAGATGGTACTTTGCGTATAATCACAGGAAGGATTGAAGTTAATTACCATGGTAATATAATTATTTATTGATAAGTATTTCCATGTTAAATTATGAAAATTATAAGCACAAGGAGGGTGAAAAAGTAGTGTGACCGACTTAGCAATGACTGAAACATAAAATAGAAAAGCGAATAAAAACAAATGCCTTTTGAGTTATGTGGAATAAAGTTTCTTCTAGCCAGTAAGGAAGAATAGGATCTGGTGCATTCATTGAATACCTGAAAAAAATCGTTTATCAAAATAGAAGGAAACACACTTATCGTTGTGGCAACTACGAACTTCTGTTTACCTCAGCCCGCCTCAGCAAGTGCTTTCTATCCGGTCCGCGCTCCGTAACCAAACTCAACGCTGCCTGCCAGCGAAAATTTCATTCTTCAGTATCGTTGAGTTTATTGCAGAAAGCAATGGCAGATACGGCATCAGCACCTGCAGCCCCGGCACAGGCTTCTCCTAAGAAGTCTGCAAAGCCTAAGAAACCAAAAACAACACCTTCTCATCCAAGAACATCAGAAATGGTGAACAACGCCATCAAGAATTTGAAGGAAAGGGGAGGAAGTTCACTGCAAGCTATTAAGAAATACATCTCTCAGAACTACAAAGTGGATGCCGAGAAGCTTGCTCCATTTATCAAGAAATACTTGAGAAGTGCAGTTGCTTCTGGGTCTTTGGTTCAGACCAAGGGAAAAGGTGCATCTGGATCGTTTAAGCTTAGTGCTTCATCGCTGAAGGAGAAGCCTGAAGGTGGATCTTCAACCAAGGCGAAACGATCAGCATCAAAGGAGAAGAAGCCTGCGAAAAAGCCAGCAGCTAAACGTCCCAAGAAGACTGGTGAAAAGAAAAAGGCTGCTGCTCCCAAACCTAAGAAATCACCATCTAAAGTGAAGAAGGCAAAAACTCCCAAGAAGCCAAAGGCCCCGAAGCCAAAGAAGGCTACAGCAAAACCGAAAAGTGCTAAGAAGGCTGCACCAAAGAAGAAGTAAATGTGTCAGTAAATCATCTGACATTTTAAAACGGCTCTTTTTAGAGCCATCAAATACTTTGAGAAGAGTAAAATTGTGCTTTTCCTATCATTATCACATGTTCATTCATAGCAATGTATAGTATACACGCAAGGGACTTTGAGTTTTCTTTTTAACCGAAGCACTTCTTGATGTAAGTGCTTTATAACAGAGGGGAATTGAGGGTGGGGAAAGAAAGCTTTCACGGGTGTCAAGAATGGTGTACTCGAAAAAAAATGGGGAACACATTACGTAATGTCAATTTGTGATCACTTACTTTTTCCTTGTTCCTATCTTCAAGTAGCGAAACAGTACAGAAAACGCACTTAATGCATTTGTTAGAAAAACTTTTGCAGGCTGACTGGGTTCGATTCTCGGTGGGAGCTCAAATGTTTCGCATTGCACGTTAATAAGTAGGTCCACGTTTGAAACAGCCTTGCTGCTGAAAGGGACACTAAACTAAAATCAACTCTTTTCAAGGCTGGGGTGAAAGAAATGTTCGAACTTATTACAACTCGTGAAAGTGAAGTAGACTGTTTCAATTTAACGTCGTACTATTATGATTTTTATGATAAAGGAGACGGGTGATTACGCCTAATGAATGATGGAAATACTGGTGTAATGAGAAAGTGTTAGGAAAAGGGAACACGCTAATAACCACGGATACCGTCTTATAATTCGTAATATTGCTATAAAGAAAAATAGTAACACCAGCAGAAATGTAGGTGTACAATTGAACTGATGTTAAGTACAAACAGACACTTAAAGAAAGTTTAGTTTAACGTTTGCATTCAACAGCAGCGACCTCTGAGAAAATATTACTTTTGCTACCTTGGAAGAAGTACATATTTCGCCTGCGAGTTCTATGAGATTAATAACGTTGAGAAGGGCAAACAGTGGTTGAATCGAAGTTAACTTATGCAACATATGGCAAAATCGAATCCTTGACCACATAAAACGAAGATAATCAATCGGTAAACATAGGGGAAAACTAAAGAATATACTTGAAAGATAGGATGATATACGAAACGAGAGGAAAACGAAGGTAGATGTATTAACTATGCAACATACGGCGTGAGAATTTAAAAAAAAAAGATAACAAGTATGGACAAGATCCTTGTTAGGATAACAGCATCTCTAAGTAGTGTATTGGTCCTAAAAAGGACCGTTTTTGAACTCAGTGCCAGAACTTCAAACTTAAGCACGTTCCCCACGGATGCGGCGAGCAAGCTGAATGTCCTTAGGCATGATTGTGACTCTCTTTGCGTGAATAGCACACAAGTTGGTGTCTTCGAAAAGCCCTACAAGGTAAGCTTCACTTGCCTCCTGTAAAGCCATGACAGCTGAGCTTTGGAAGCGAAGATCTGTCTTGAAATCTTGTGCAATTTCTCGGACGAGTCGTTGGAAGGGCAGCTTGCGGATGAGCAATTCAGTGCTCTTCTGGTAACGACGAATTTCTCGGAGAGCCACAGTACCAGGCCTGTAACGATGGGGCTTTTTCACTCCACCGGTAGCTGGAGCACTCTTTCTTGCAGCTTTGGTGGCAAGCTGCTTTCGAGGAGCTTTGCCTCCAGTAGATTTCCTAGCTGTCTGCTTGGTACGTGCCATTGCAACTGTCACGACTTGTTTCAAATAATTGCGCGCTGAATGAAGTCAAGTTATATAAAGAGCAAAACCGTTAAATCAAGCTATTTCTCATTGGATAAAGTCAGTCGAAAAGGACAGTTCTCATTGGCTTAGACACGTTTTGTGTTTTTCCTCCGTGCTTTCCCTGCATGATCGAAGGAACAAAACCACGAGTCTTGGGCTGCTTGGGCTTGTATTTCTCGTGTGTGGTGAGCGAAGCAGTAACATATCGAAATGACAGGACGTGGAAAAGGAGGCAAGGGTCTTGGCAAAGGAGGTGCCAAGCGCCACCGTAAAGTTCTTCGTGACAACATCCAGGGTATCACCAAACCCGCTATTAGGCGTCTTGCTCGCCGTGGTGGTGTGAAGCGTATCTCTGGTCTCATTTATGAAGAGACCCGAGGAGTATTGAAAGTATTCCTGGAGAACGTAATCAGAGATGCTGTTACATACACAGAACACGCCAAGAGGAAGACAGTGACAGCTATGGATGTTGTGTATGCCTTGAAGAGGCAAGGAAGAACCCTGTACGGTTTCGGAGGTTAAGTTGGGGTTCCTCCTATTTTGGATATAAAATTGGCATAAACGGCTCTTTTCAGAGCCAACAAATTTATATAAAGGGAAAGATTTACTTTGTGCGATTTTCTGTTAGATTATAAGAATTCGTGTAACTACATTAAAGCCTTTTGATGCACACAAAATTACAGACGTAGAGAGATTAATTTGAGAAAATCATACGTTTTTTTTTACATTATGTACGTTCATGTATACGTATTCATATGTAGCAGTATTAATGCTGGAGAAGGGGTTCTGGTTGGAAATTGGCGATTTGTTGGAAGTAGCGAGCATGAGAGATGCGAAACGCAAGTCGGAATTTCTGTTCTGACAGTAGGATGTACGTATAGAGGCTTATACAACTTCTATACTGTGCTGTGAGGGGCGAATAATGCGTTAGAAACCTGAATCTTGTCCTTTATCTTGTTTACGTGGTCTTGGGTTCGATTTTTTTCTTTTGCGGTAGTGTCTATTGTGATTTACATGTAAATTAATGACACTTCGTAGCGGGTTAGTAAAATAAAGAGTAATACAAATATGAGATGTAGGTTAATGCATTGTATACTTCACATTATTTACTAAAGAAAGGCAGTAGTTACAAGAAACCTAGGCTCGCTCGTTGGGCACAGTAGCAAATGAGTTCTGAGATCAGAGAATAAGAGTAGTTGCGTATTACAAACCATATACATATAACACATATCACACAAATATGAATATCGACCTTGCAAAGAATAAATCGTACTTAAGTGTGCATTTAATGTCATTACTATGTTGCAAAAGAAATTTAGGAAAGTTTTTTGATCCGCTCTGTTCATGATGTCATTGGGGCATAGTAATGAACAATAATAAATGTCGAGAACATATTGAACAGAGTAATTTCAGCCAAGCCAACGCAAGAGAGAAACATGAGTGCTTTAAGAATGTTGGAAATTCCTTTGTCTAGCATGAAGTACATGAGAATATGTGGTATGAGGTTTTCTTCCATTGCTGAGAATCTGGGCTCGACTGTCCTGTCCTCTGGGTAATATGAGCCCGATGTACGCAAATATCAAAAAAATGTAGCTAGCGACAATACAAAAGGTAATGATCTTATAATTAATAATGTAGTGGGAACTAAGCACATCGCTGTTTGGAGTATTCTAAAGATAGTGTGACTTCCTATGGGCTTCAATTACGATCGACGACTACACATACTAATTAATCGAATAGCAGCGAGAATTTCGAATGACACTAAGCAACTATCTCAGACACTTTTGATGAGTCTGTATATCGAAAACAATTCATTTCAATCGTAAATCTCCTCTATAAAGGGGTTTGTGGCCCTCATAAGGGCCGATTTGTATGAGATATAGGTCTTACATTTATGCCTTCTTCTCAGTTTTCTTGGGCAGAAGTACAGCTTGAATGTTGGGCAAAACACCACCCTGAGCGATTGTAACTCCAGACAACAACTTGTTTAATTCCTCGTCGTTACGGATAGCTAACTGCAGATGACGTGGAATAATCCTAGTCTTCTTGTTGTCACGAGCAGCGTTGCCTGCCAACTCAAGAACTTCAGCTGCCAGGTATTCCATGACTGCAGCCAAATACACGGGAGCGCCAGCACCAACTCGTTCGGCATAGTTACCCTTTCGCAAAAGACGATGGATTCTGCCTACTGGGAATTGAAGGCCAGCCCTGCTGGAGCGGGACTTGCTCTTTCCCTTGACTTTTCCACCTTTGCCGCGACCAGACATTGTTCAATATTCTTTCGTAATAAGATGAGAGGAAAAATTGCGGCCTCCACAGGTCCACAGGTCCACAGGTTAACATGACAAGTTGGTCGAGTGTGAGTACCGGGCTAGAAGCCCCTGCCTCTTATATGAGATGATAATCCATTTGAAGTAACGGCATGTGAAGTGATGACCAAATCAGCCACTGTCGCTGATCGCCAGGGAATGTGGAGTCTGGTAGAAGTCCTGTATAGTGCCTGGGGAGCTGTGAGTCTGGTCGTTGCTGATGAGAGAGTATTAGCACTGGAAGCTTGGAAGAGTCCTGATTGGCAGCGGCGATGACCAATGAGGCAGCCTGGAGTGGCCCTCATAAGGGTGTGGTCCTGTATGTATGGAAAGGTCGTGGTTAATTAAAGAATTCACTAAGCATGTCAATGAAGATTGACAGCTTGTTGAACATGTCTTTTTCTTCTTTCAATTTCGGCGTATACTTCTTGAGGAGAGGGAGTAGTCTGAATAGTTCAAAGTCCTTCAATATTTGAAGAAAATCTTTGAAGGAGGTTGCGGCAGTGTCTTCTGGTGCTGAAGGAGGTGTATCTTTCTTCGGAAGAGGAGGCCAGGAGGTCCGGTCGTCTGTACTGGAAAAAGTCTTGGTTGGCTTCATGGTTGATGGGGTCGTGGAAGTGTCCGTCGTTTCAGATGCAGGGGTCTTACTGTTTTTCCCCTGGAGAAGGCGTTGAATTTTAGGGCATCCTGAGTAGTTGGCGGGGTGATCTCCCGTGCAATTGACGCATTTAGCAGACGTTAATGTGTCCCTTTTTTCACAAGCAAAAGTCCAGTGGTTACCGGCGCACTTGACACATCTTGGTTGCGCTTGGCATGTGCTTTGGCCATGGCCAAAACGCTGGCATTTGTAGCACTGTAGATAGGCTTTGGAGTGATATGGCTCTACTTTAATCTTCATATGGAGGAGGAGATCTTCTTTAAAAAAGGAGTTGGCCCTGAGTGTTTTCCTCATTATCACTAGAAAAAGGGGGAACAAAGTTTTCCCCGACGGTTCGTGAGCGTTCCGCTTGGACAGTTGAATGATGGAAAGGACTGGATAGCCTTTTTCCTTCAGCTCGGAAATTATGGCATCCACAGCCGTGTCTAGAGGTAAGTGGCGAATCACTGCTTTAATGACATCTTTCTTCTTTTGTATTTCTGTGGCGTACTCAAGGTTTTCAGCAGAGCAGAAATCTTGGATAGCTTGGAAGTCTTCTTGAAGAGTGCATTTGATCTTGAGAAAACCTTTCATGAAACGAAAGGTGGGCGTTTCTTTACATTGTTTTTGCATCTTAGCTATGAGGTCGTAGCCCCGAGAGTACGGACAGTTGTAGATGTATAGCCAGGTCTTGGAAGATTCGCCAGTGGCATCCATCGGTTCGGGAGTGTTCTCAGCTCCAGCAAGGGCCGCAAATGTGTTGGAGGTAGGAATTGGTGTAACAGGTTCGGTAGATGGTTTACAAGTTCTCTTGGGTAGCTGAAACTCGTTGTTATGTGCTTCTGAAGATGAATGACGTGCTGAAGTAAAAGCGGTGGACTGTCTCTGAGTCACTGATTGGATCATGAATCAAGTCAGTTTTGTTACTACTTCAAGCGTGCACCCGAGTGCATCAAATGAAAAGCAAGGCAGTTGGCGCGAATTGAAACACGTACTGTAATTTAAATGAAGTCGATAAATCGGCGGACACATCTAATTTTGCTGAACGAGTGAGTCATCATGCCACCAAAAACTAGCGGAAAGGCTGCAAAGAAGGCTGGTAAAGCCCAAAAGAATATCTCCAAGGGAGATAAGAAGAAGAAGAGGAGGAGGAAGGAGAGCTATGCCATTTACATCTACAAAGTTTTGAAGCAAGTGCATCCTGACACTGGCATATCTAGCAAAGCTATGAGTATCATGAACAGCTTTGTTAATGACATCTTCGAGCGTATTGCTGCTGAAGCTTCTCGTTTGGCCCATTACAATAAGCGGTCAACTATCACCAGCCGGGAAATCCAAACAGCTGTGCGCCTTCTTTTGCCTGGTGAACTTGCCAAGCACGCTGTAAGTGAGGGTACGAAGGCTGTTACCAAGTACACAAGCTCTAAGTAAAAATCTTCTTCAAGATTTTTCATTTCAAACGGTCCTTGTCAGGACCAACACATTATTCGAAAGAGTTAAATCACGAAATTTGCTTCATTCTGTTATGTAGAAACACCTTGAAATCCAATTTCTATATGCTGTTAGTAAAAAAGTAAAGCACATAGCGGAGATGTGTCGTGCTTGTATACGAAAGGCATTTACTCGCCGGAGATCTACACTTAGTCATAATAATTTACTTTTAAAAAGTGGTAATACATTCCGTGTTAAGTATAGTAGTAGGTGCACACGGATCGGAAATCAGGTTATTTTAATGTGCCGTGCAAATAAACAGGCTGTTAGTGTAAGAAATAGTGGGTATAACGCTTAGAATATCGATTAATCGCTATGAAATAATGTTGATAAATTATCTCTTGAAAGTACTATAAAATTAATGTTTCTAGTATTTTCGTACTTGAAGGATAATGAAATTTGAAAAAGAGATGCCAACAGCACCTGGTGTTCCCAGGCGGTCACCCATCCAAGTACTGACCAGGCCCGATGCTGCTTGACTTCGGTGATCGGACGAGAACCGGTATATTCAGCATGGTATGGCCGTTGGCAACTACCTTTTCTTCAATGTCCTGTTAAGGAAGTATGTTTTAAGTAAGAATTGACATTATTAACTATAAAGGCAAGCATATTAACGTCGTTAACATTACTTGGAATATACTAATATTCGAATAAATTATTTGAATGTTCGAATGATGAGTGATTCGGATGTTCATAGTGCCACTATGTCCTATCGAGTTTACTATCACGAACCACGTATGAAATTGTATATAAATAAATAAAAATAAATCCTTTATTAAGTATTGATTACAGGAAAAAGGCAAACTTACATTCTTTAATGTACACAATGAAATGTATGAAAGATATTTTTAAGATATGTTTCACTTACCCTTTATAACGCAAGGTAGTTTTCAGTGTAGCATCCTCTTCAGCTGCGAGATAACGTAAGGCAGATGATCATTCAGTCGTGAAGCACTAAAATGTAATATACATTTTAACTATTATCGATAAGAATTATTTACTGCAGGGATGCAAATAAAGTGAGGCAAATTAGTAAATAAAAACCGATACTGTAACTGATAATGTAATTACGTATCTGTATTAGTTGTATATACAGTAATCGCACGATTATCCGCGGAGTTGGATGTTGGCATAATCGCGCATAATCAGCAGTATGAGCAGAAAAGGGAAATGAAATGAAATCTTTAGATTTACGTCGCATACTTATACCGGTTACGCTAAAGGAGACGGTGATGATGAGTACTGAATGAAGAAAGTGGGAGGAAACGGGAGAAACCCGAGAAAACCCATGAGCACGGTCTTTATGCACGACAAAGTTCACACGGCACGAGCTGGGATTGAACCAGGGACCCCAAGCACCGGAGGCCAAAAAAGGGACAAAAAGTCTTTCGTGCAACTTTCGTTTTCGGTAAAAAGTTTACACATAATTTAGAAAGAGTAGTTTTCTGGTCTTTTTATTTCACAAGTTGGTTCATGTCTATATTTTTTACATGCATAAAAAATTTTTCAACTCCCTTGCTTAGTTCCTGTTAAAGACCTCTACCTCTGATTGTATTTTTTGCACATATTCTTATTGTTTTCAGACAACATTTCTAAGAGCGTAATTTATCGTCAGCAAGAAAAGAAAAGGAAAGCCTCGGATAGTGGAATGTGTACTGTATATATATATATATATATATATATATATATATATATATATATATATATATATATATATATATATACGTATTAGTATATAGTTTTATTTTATACGTCTCCTATTATTACACAATGTGCAGATATTGTGAAAGCGCAAGTAAATATGTATAACTCCCCGTTCTGCACTTAATAACTTGAAAGAAGTTCGGGGAAGGTAGTGTAACAGAAAGTGCAAACAGAAATGAGGGTTTACAGGCATTTAATATTATTCCGTAGTAGTATGATTTTTTGTAATATATATATATATATATATATATATATATATATATATATATATATATATATATATATATATATATAAACATACATATTCAATGATATAGTAAGAGGTTAGCAGCACTGATAGAACTGCAGAAAGTACAAAACCGTTAATAAGAAAGAGAGAGAGATGGTGGCCGCTTTTGTGCTTTTCATTGGCTAATTCCGAATTGCGCGCGAATACGTACGAGATTTCTTTCTTTTTCCTCTTCGCAGCCCAGATGTTGCCAATTAGAAGTTTTTAGTACTACATTTGTATGAAAATGTTGCCTTTAAGAAATGTGGTTTGCATACGGAGAAAAGAGCAAAATGAATATTTATCTTAGTGGGCATGAAAAAAGACGAAACATTTTGCAAGATGGACACACGAACTTCCTTAATGCAGGCGTTCAGTACATTATTGTAAAGAAAAAAACACTAAAAAGAATTACTTCAATATCCCTAGCAACATTCAACAATTCATAGAGAAAAATCTTTATTTTGAGAACAATGGAAAACTATGTAATTGTAGATAACTACTAAATTTAATGATTAAGGAAAACGTTTAGGCCCGGCCCTTCAGAAAGAAAGTGCACAGAATTTTCTCTCATGGAAGCAATTGCAAAATCAACATTTTGTTTGCAGTTATAATTAGAGGATCTATATACAGGGTGTTCGAAAAAGAATGTATCCTCTTGAAAGAAAATATTCTCTGGGCCCCTAATCCTTTATATACCGAAAGGAAGTTTGTATAGCATTTTTTCTTACCTTCGTTAGAAGAATTGAAAGTGACTACTATCGTGACACGGGAGATATTTGATCGATAGTCGAATTACTCCCATGCTCGAATGAACACGTCTCTTGTAAGGAGAGGAAAGGCTTCTGTGATCCGCTATCGCAGCTGTGTCATATCTGCAGAGAATGTTAGGACACAAACGTGATCTTTGAGTGCCTCGTGAAAAGAAGTCGCATAGTATCATGTGTGGAGACATCGGGGCCATCTGAAGAACGCTTCATCATTAGGACCAAGGGCGAGTTACGAAACACTCTGGGATATATTTATTAACATAACTTCTCGTCATTCTGCAAGTGTGGTGGAGCTCCATCCTATTGGAAAAGGAAACCTCGGGAGCCCTCTTCATGTGTAGGTATCGTTCACATCTGAAGCATGTGAAGATAGATTACTGTACTATCGTGTACCTAAAATCATTTTCTACGAATACGAACATGTCTACACTGAAGGCAGTGCAGCTCTTTTTCTCTTTTTTTTTTGGTCATGTATTGTAACGCGGGGCAATGCACACAATAACATGTAATGTTGTGTATCATCATAAAGGGCCAGGGCGATGATTGGATCTTGATGGACGTGGAGAACTGATAGGTGATGTGAGTGGTATTGTGATCTATGGTTGTATGTTTACTGATGAATGCATAAGGAGAGGTGAAGGGGTTGCCTTTTTTTTTATGTCGATCGGCAGGGAAGCGATTGGGAAACTTTTGACTTTGTTTTTCAACCGAATATATTGATTGAATAGGTCGCCGACAATTTTACGGGGCGTCACGTCGTTGCCTTTTTCATGTCGATCGCGAGCGAAGCGAGCGTTTTTTTTTTTTTTTTTTTTTACCGACAATATGTATTGAATCGGTTGCCAACACCTTTAGGGGCGCGTCACGTCCTTCTTTCTGTGCTGATCGCGAGCGAAGCGAGCGCGAAATTTTTGACTTTTTTTTTTTTTTTTTACCCACAATATTTATTCAATCGGTCGCCAACACTTTTAGGGGTGCGTCACGTCCTCTTTTCTCTGCTGATCGCGAGCGAAGCGAGCGCGAAATTTTGACCTTTTTTTCTCTTTTTAATTCTTTTTTTTTTCTTTAAGAAAAAATATTGATTTCATAGGTCGCCAACATTTTTACGGGATGGAACATCGTTTATTTGTTTTTCCAACCGTCTTTCTGTCTTGAGCCCCCGCCAAGTTAACTTTATGGTGGACAAAAACTATGTGCGGTGGGTTACCGCGGGGTTCTCCCGTTTCCTCCCACTTTCTTCATTCCACCACCATTTCAATCATTTCTCATAATCAGCGCCTCTTTTAGCCTAAGCGGCATAACGTGGGACGTAAAACAAAGATTTCCTTTAGTTGCTTTCTGTCTTGATTACGAGCGCGAAATTTTTTACTTTTTTTTTCTTTCTTTTGATATTATTCATTTAATAGGACGGCAACACCTTTACGGGCCGCCGCGTCGTCGTTTACACTTCTTCAGCCCATATTCTTTCTGCTTGTTCGTTTTCCGGCATCTTGTTATCACCGCCCGCGGGAATGCCTATGTCTTTCATCGCTTTTTGAAGCAAATCTTTAATAAATATGCACTCTCACATTTCTACTAATATGCATACCACAGTGGATAGACTGTAACTAGGAAAGCAGAAGCCTGCATATCATATTATTTAACAGTTGAAAGTGAACTGCCATTTTAAGTTTGATTTTGATCAGATGAGTGCAGTTCAACTCGTCGACAATTGTGAAGATTCTCGAGGTTAGGGACCATCCATTTTGTGCTTTGTAATGAAAATGGCTGCAGCCAAACTTCTCTGATCTGAATGAAACTTGGCATGATGATACATCTTGACCTGCTCTACAAGTTTATTTAGTATTTTCCGTTGCGCAGGCTTTTGCTTCTCCAGGTTCTCCCATGGAACTGAGAAACGTATTCAGTCGAACTTCTGCGGTAAGTCAGTATATCATCCTGAGAAGTTTGATCGAGATAGCAGAGGTTCGACTATTCGTTTTTCAATTCCATGTGATATTACAACACGGTGAACTAAATTTATATAGAAACACTTTGATTTTGTTTTGTTTTTTGCTAGCATTAAACTGAGAAAATGTTATTGAATAGACAGAGAACACCACTCAAAGAAAAGTACATCATAAGAATATATATATGGTTGCTGTGGTTCTCGGTTTAATTTGCTAGTTAAGAAACTTGCTCTAAATAAGTACATCTTACAGGTGAAAAACTAAGCCAGGCGATAGAATTAAATATAAAGTTATACACTTTTATTTTACGTTTACTAGTGTTGGGTTACTACTGTAAAATAAGTCAGTATATATGAAAGATAACTGTATTAGGTACTATTTTCCACCGGCGGTGTATTCTTGCATAGTGTACTTAATGTTTACAAGCGGGGCGCTACTAGTATGGATGCATGACAAGTGCTATTGAAACTCGAAAACTAACTGGTTTCCACTACCCTTGCTTATACGTATACCCGCGTCGCCTTCGCTCCTGTTCACTTTGGACGCACATTCTTGCTATCGCTCAGGCCCCCAGCTTTCTCCTGTTTTGGCTCCCTTAAATAGTATTCGTGCTTTTTATTGGCCACCTGGCAAAGCACTTGTAATGATTTTACACCAGTAACTCTAAAATACATGTGTATTACTTTATTTAATTCTGTCGTCTGCAGAATTTTTTTTTTTTTTCGTACAAATATGCCTTTTCATGCAGAACACTGAATTTTGCCTGTAAATTTTTGAGAATATGCTGTGACGAAACTTGAGCACCGTTCTTCTTTTCTTTCTTATCACGAGTCTTCTTTAGCCTAATGAGCACAATCATCACACGATAACGACTATTCTTTTCATTTAACTTGTAAACAAGTTGAACTAATAATAATAATTGATGTACAAAGGAGAAGTGTCCTACATATTTGAGGTAAAAAATAAAATAAATATACTTCTACTTCATCCGTGTTTACAAAGTTAAATGTTATCGATTTACAAAAAATGGTCACCTATCCACACACTGACCAGGCTCGACACTGCTTGACCATACATATTAAAACATCGGTCCCACTGAATACACAAGTAGTAAGCACATTCACATAAAAATAATTAGGATTACAGTATATAAAATGTGTTAATTAAAATAGCAAATGCCTTACCTTATCACAGGCGATCCAAAGCCACTGCACATCATCTGCTACGCACACTATATTCCTCCAATATTTCACTCACTTCCTATATCACGCAACAGAAAATATTAATAAAATTCACTTAGCAACATTTTCATTTTTAATCAACAATACGTATAACAATTAAGAATAAAATTAATTGTGAGCACATTGTTATAATTAGAATACTGTTTTTATTCGTTTACAAATATGGGATTAATATAGAGCTGGCAGCAACAATATATACAACTCATCCTGTATGTATCGTAAATCCTAACTTGAGAAGACATCTCTGACGCAAACAATGAGACAAGAAATCAAATACTATATCCGACACATTTGGGGTTTTATTGAACTTCAATGTTGGAAGATACCACCTTGTCGGTAGTACAAATGTAATATCCTTACAACACGCGGAACTTTTGCCAGGCATATCTAGGAATTTGGGAAGATTAATTGATATCCTTAATGTGCAATGTATGATTATGACGCATTGTTATGTACACGCAGACGGAACCAGGACAATCTATAGATGACATTTGCACTGTGTTTGGACAATTTGTTCGCAGAAAGTAACCGTTTTTGTCTATGAATACTTGAGAACATGGAAGGTATGAGATATACATTTTATGCGCAAATATTATAATACAAATCATTGTTAGTTTGGTGGATGCGTGAAAGAAAGAAAAGGAGTAGATTTTTGCAGACGTCCGGATATAAAGCGAGAACTGAGAATACGCATCTATAACATCTATTTTCTTTGTGTTAATGATATCGATGAACTAAACGGGGAAACTAAAATACAACTGTTTGCAGTATAATTCGAAGTATAGTCAAGTGCAGAGGCGTACTCACGGGGTGTCCACCGGGTGCGGACTCCTCGCAAAAGTTCCTAAGTGAACATACATTTGCAGACTTTCTCATTAAATGTAGTTATTAACAGGGAAAATATTGATGTATCATCAATATAAATCTGATCTTACACTTCATCTGTACTCTGTCTGTATCATGTTTTTGTGAAAAAGTAAGTGGAATATTTATCGTGTTTTCGAATGCAGAATAATAGTATATAGACATAGTGGCTTGTAGTATTGGAACCTTGCCCCCCGAAGCTTGGATCCCTTAGAAGAAAAAAAAATGCATGCGCGCCTGGTGAAATGGTTAACGAATTCAGTTCACTCGATGAATCGACAGATAGTAATACACATTTCGACAGATCGACAGCATTCGACAGATACAGACATATGAAAGTAGCACAAGAATTAGGCGAAAGTCCGTGCGTTTCCTCAATTCACGTAGGAAACAACAGAAAATATCAACTACCATAAAATAATCCGTATATATATTTAATTTATTTGGAATAAAATAAATATAGAAACAACCTGTTCATACATAACTACGGTAAGTGCGTTAATTGCTAACGTAAGAACAAATATGAAACAAGGCACAAAATAAAAAAGAAAAATAAAGTTAAAGGGAATAAATATTTAGGCTTGATTGTCATTCGTATTAAGAAGCTGGGTAATAAAATGTTAAAATCTACAGAAAATTATGAAATTAAATCAGGATTTGAAATAAAAGTCTATACATTGGAAGTAGGCCAGGGAGTTTGCAAGGCAGATGTGTGCGACACGCGTTACTTTATAGATTCCCTTCATTGAACTATAGTAAGCAGTACGAAGATGGTACTTTGCGTATAATCACAGGAAGGATTGAAGTTAATTACCATGGTAATATAATTATTTATTGATAAGTATTTCCATGTTAAATTATGAAAATTATAAGCACAAGGAGGGTGAAAAAGTAGTGTGACCGACTTAGCAATGACTGAAACATAAAATAGAAAAGCGAATAAAAACAAATGCCTTTTGAGTTATGTGGAATAAAGTTTCTTCTAGCCAGTAAGGAAGAATAGGATCTGGTGCATTCATTGAATACCTGAAAAAAATCGTTTATCAAAATAGAAGGAAACACACTTATCGTTGTGGCAACTACGAACTTCTGTTTACCTCAGCCCGCCTCAGCAAGTGCTTTCTATCCGGTCCGCGCTCCGTAACCAAACTCAACGCTGCCTGCCAGCGAAAAAATCCCAAGGTCTCGACATTGAAGCAGTCCACCAAATGAAGGGCCGCCCGGATGCCAAAGGAGATAGGCCCCTCTTCCCTCTATTCCTGGTCCAGTTGCCAAAAACCAATCAATCATCAGCAATATACGAGGTCCGTTATGTCCTCAACTATAGAGTTGAGGTGGAACTCTACCGAGGAACGGACCTCCTCCAGTGCTTCAGGTGCCAGAGGGTAGGGCACTCAGCAAAAACCTGTAGAGCCACAGCAAGATGCGTGAAATGTGGTGGCCCACACGCGACCACAGACTGCGCAAAGAAGACCCGCGACACCCCCGCCACCTGTGTGAACTGCAAGGGACCCCACCCAGCAAATTACAAGGGATGTGCCTACCTGAAACAAGAAAAGGCAAAACGGCACAACCGGACATTCGCTCCCCCACCCCCAAGCAACGAAGACCAGAAGACCTCCACCCCGGAGCACACCCAGGAACCCAACCCCCCCAAGAAAAAGCCCTCCCAGGACAAGGAAGAGCCACCAAACACCAAGCCCAGTGATAACACAACTGACAGCCCACCCCAAAAGCCCTCCACCTCCAGGCGTGATCAAGACAAGGGAAAACTCACCCCAGGCCTCCGAAACAAGTCCTCCCGCCCACCCAAAGCCCCAGAACCAGAAGAAGCAGAAGAAGAATCCTCCCTAGCCACGACCCTCAGGGAATTCCTCGACCTGCTCAAAGGACTAAATGTCCGTACCTTCCTCACGAAGCTCAAGACGGGACTCCAAAAAGTCATGGCCGCAAAGGATCCACTCTCCCGCTTCACGACAGCCCTGGAAGTCGCCGCTGGACTCCTTGATGATGGTACGGACTAATCACGCAGTGGTCCGTAACATCAGACTGGCGAGCTGGAACGCAGATGGAATACTGGATCAGAAGATTGATCTCCAAGATTTCCTCACCAGAGAAAACATTGATGTGGCCCTCATCAACGAGACCCATCTGAAACCAACCGATCACTTCTGTATCCGGAACTACATCATGCACCGCACAGACCGCCACCCTGGAAGACTAGGAGGAACGGCAGTCCTCATAAAGAGGCAAATAGCCCACGACCAGCTTCAACTCCCAGTTCTCACATCATTGGAAGCAACAGGAGTGACCATCTACTCCCCAGACGGACCACTGCACGTGATCGCAGCATACCGCCCCCACGCCCACAATCTCCACCCGCCCGACCTCGACACTCTACAACAATTGGGGCACCGGATCCTCATCGCCGGTGACCTCAACAGCAAACATCCAGCCTGGAACAGCAGGAGAACCAACCACAACGGCCGCCTGTTGCACCGAGCCCTAACCACGAGGAACTTCATCCCAGCCGCTCCAACGGAACCTACCTGCTACCCCAGGAATGGAGGACTCCCGGACGTGCTGGACATGACCCTCTCCCAAAACGTTGCCATTGTAGACGGCCCCGAAGTCATCACCGACCTCCAGTCAGACCACCTACCGATAATCTTCACCGCCTCGCTACGAATCCATGTCCCCACCAAACAACTACCAAAAATTCAGGAGACAGACTGGGACATGTACACCCAACATCTAGCGGCAATGGTCGATCCACGACTACCCGTCCACGACCCAGCCGCAATAGATGCTGCAGTGACCTCGCTAACAGCTTCGATGCAGTCAGCATACAGGATAGCCACCACAACACACCAACCTCAACAGGAGCAGAAACCATACGACCTCAGGACGGAAGCCCTGGTTCGCCTCAAACGTTGGGTCCGCCGACAATGGCAACGCACCCGACACCCTCAGTGGAGAAGACTGTGGAATTCCCTGAGCACCCGCATCAAGAAGAGACTCCTCCGCCAAAAAATCCAACAATGGAACCAACACCTCCAGTCAATCGAAACCCCCTCCCGTGATTTCTGGCGTCTGGTCGCAGTCCACACCAAACCCACCACCGTCCCACGCACCCAACCAATTCAAGGACCCAACGGCTTGCTCTACGATCCAGACGAGCAAGCCATGCAGTTCGCACACCACCTCAGCACGGTGTTCCAAGACCACCCTGGACCGCCGGATGCAGACACCAACGCAGCAGTAAACCGGACACTCCAAAGACTAGAACAGGAAGCCCCTCCTCCAGTCACAGCCCTGACGACACCAAGAGAAGTCCGCAGAACAATACAGAAGATCTCAACGCACCGTGCAGCAGGCCCAGATCGCATCACCCCACCAGCCATCAAACATGCACCACGGAAGGTCATTGTGCTCCTCTGCAGGATTGCAAACGCAATGTTCACCACAGGCCACTTCCCACAAGCTTGGAAGGAAGCCCGAATAGTGCTCATCCAAAAACCAGGAACAGCCAGAACGGAACCCAAAAACTATCGACCAATCAGTCTGCTCTCACACTTGAGCAAGATTGTGGAGAGACTGATAAAGCGACGAATGCAAGACCACATCGACGCCCAGAGGATCTTCCCCCCACACCAATTTGGGTTTCGTCCTGGCCACAGCACCACCCTGCAACTCGTAAGAGTTGTAGATAGAATCACACACCAGTTCAACGTCGGAGGCCACACAATCGGAATCTTCCTAGACATCGAGAAGGCCTTCGACAAAGTCTGGCACAATGGTCTCCTGCACAAACTTCACCAGACGGGCTTCCCTCCATACCTCACCAAGCTCATCCAACAGTTTCTGGCAGGAAGAACCTTCAGAGTCCACCACGCCGGTCATCTCGCAGAACCAGAAGCCATCCAGGCAGGAGTACCCCAGGGATCCTGCCTATCACCAATACTGTACAATGTGTACACGTACGACCTGCCAACCACCACGAACACCATGGTCGCCACGTTCGCGGATGACACGGCAATCTTCGCAAGCCACACCAATTACCGTTACGCACAACTCTACCTGCAGAGACACATTGACCTTCTCCACAACTGGACCCGCCAATGGAGGATCAAGATCAACTCCACCAAGACGACATTGGTGGACTTCACAAAGAATAGAAGACAGCGCCCCATCACAATCACCCTCCAAGGAACTGCCCTCCAACCACAACCCAATGCCAAATACCTGGGTGTGCTCCTCGACAAAAAGTTGACCTTCGAGGCCCACCTGCGCAACACAGCCAAGAAGGGAACCAACAGACTCAGAGCCCTCCTTCCCCTTCTACTGAACAACCAGTTCACCATTGAAACACGTCTGCACCTCTTCCGCATGAGTATCCAGCCGTTACTCATGTATGCACACACCAGCTGGGAACACGCAGCACCGGCCCATCTACGACATCTGCAGGTGGTCCAGAACAGATCCGCCAAAGCCATCTCCGGTCACCCCTGGGACACCAGCACGGCCCAAGTCCATGAAGACTTAGACCTCGCACTCCTCAGTGAACTCCGACATCAGCGATCAACAAAACTCTGGCAGCAAATCCGCCATTCAGATGATCCACACCTGAGGGAAATCGGCACCCGCCAACCACATCGCCAGATGTACCGCATGCCAAGACCACCGTAAGCAACTGCACTTCCTGACTATCCAACAAGAACCAGCGACAGTGGCGGTTCTTCAAAACAAATACGACACCAACACAACAAGTCCAAAAAGAAGAACAAATAGAAGGCAAGGGCAATAGCCCGACACTTCGATTCCTCAAACGCCAAATTCATCCTCCTCCTCCTCCTCCTCCAGCGAAAATTTCATTCTTCAGTATCGTTGAGTTTATTGCAGAAAGCAATGGCAGATACGGCATCAGCACCTGCAGCCCCGGCACAGGCTTCTCCTAAGAAGTCTGCAAAGCCTAAGAAACCAAAAACAACACCTTCTCATCCAAGAACATCAGAAATGGTGAACAACGCCATCAAGAATTTGAAGGAAAGGGGAGGAAGTTCACTGCAAGCTATTAAGAAATACATCTCTCAGAACTACAAAGTGGATGCCGAGAAGCTTGCTCCATTTATCAAGAAATACTTGAGAAGTGCAGTTGCTTCTGGGTCTTTGGTTCAGACCAAGGGAAAAGGTGCATCTGGATCGTTTAAGCTTAGTGCTTCATCGCTGAAGGAGAAGCCTGAAGGTGGATCTTCAACCAAGGCGAAACGATCAGCATCAAAGGAGAAGAAGCCTGCGAAAAAGCCAGCAGCTAAACGTCCCAAGAAGACTGGTGAAAAGAAAAAGGCTGCTGCTCCCAAACCTAAGAAATCACCATCTAAAGTGAAGAAGGCAAAAACTCCCAAGAAGCCAAAGGCCCCGAAGCCAAAGAAGGCTACAGCAAAACCGAAAAGTGCTAAGAAGGCTGCACCAAAGAAGAAGTAAATGTGTCAGTAAATCATCTGACATTTTAAAACGGCTCTTTTTAGAGCCATCAAATACTTTGAGAAGAGTAAAATTGTGCTTTTCCTATCATTATCACATGTTCATTCATAGCAATGTATAGTATACACGCAAGGGACTTTGAGTTTTCTTTTTAACCGAAGCACTTCTTGATGTAAGTGCTTTATAACAGAGGGGAATTGAGGGTGGGGAAAGAAAGCTTTCACGGGTGTCAAGAATGGTGTACTCGAAAAAAAATGGGGAACACATTACGTAATGTCAATTTGTGATCACTTACTTTTTCCTTGTTCCTATCTTCAAGTAGCGAAACAGTACAGAAAACGCACTTAATGCATTTGTTAGAAAAACTTTTGCAGGCTGACTGGGTTCGATTCTCGGTGGGAGCTCAAATGTTTCGCATTGCACGTTAATAAGTAGGTCCACGTTTGAAACAGCCTTGCTGCTGAAAGGGACACTAAACTAAAATCAACTCTTTTCAAGGCTGGGGTGAAAGAAATGTTCGAACTTATTACAACTCGTGAAAGTGAAGTAGACTGTTTCAATTTAACGTCGTACTATTATGATTTTTATGATAAAGGAGACGGGTGATTACGCCTAATGAATGATGGAAATACTGGTGTAATGAGAAAGTGTTAGGAAAAGGGAACACGCTAATAACCACGGATACCGTCTTATAATTCGTAATATTGCTATAAAGAAAAATAGTAACACCAGCAGAAATGTAGGTGTACAATTGAACTGATGTTAAGTACAAACAGACACTTAAAGAAAGTTTAGTTTAACGTTTGCATTCAACAGCAGCGACCTCTGAGAAAATATTACTTTTGCTACCTTGGAAGAAGTACATATTTCGCCTGCGAGTTCTATGAGATTAATAACGTTGAGAAGGGCAAACAGTGGTTGAATCGAAGTTAACTTATGCAACATATGGCAAAATCGAATCCTTGACCACATAAAACGAAGATAATCAATCGGTAAACATAGGGGAAAACTAAAGAATATACTTGAAAGATAGGATGATATACGAAACGAGAGGAAAACGAAGGTAGATGTATTAACTATGCAACATACGGCGTGAGAATTTAAAAAAAAAAGATAACAAGTATGGACAAGATCCTTGTTAGGATAACAGCATCTCTAAGTAGTGTATTGGTCCTAAAAAGGACCGTTTTTGAACTCAGTGCCAGAACTTCAAACTTAAGCACGTTCCCCACGGATGCGGCGAGCAAGCTGAATGTCCTTAGGCATGATTGTGACTCTCTTTGCGTGAATAGCACACAAGTTGGTGTCTTCGAAAAGCCCTACAAGGTAAGCTTCACTTGCCTCCTGTAAAGCCATGACAGCTGAGCTTTGGAAGCGAAGATCTGTCTTGAAATCTTGTGCAATTTCTCGGACGAGTCGTTGGAAGGGCAGCTTGCGGATGAGCAATTCAGTGCTCTTCTGGTAACGACGAATTTCTCGGAGAGCCACAGTACCAGGCCTGTAACGATGGGGCTTTTTCACTCCACCGGTAGCTGGAGCACTCTTTCTTGCAGCTTTGGTGGCAAGCTGCTTTCGAGGAGCTTTGCCTCCAGTAGATTTCCTAGCTGTCTGCTTGGTACGTGCCATTGCAACTGTCACGACTTGTTTCAAATAATTGCGCGCTGAATGAAGTCAAGTTATATAAAGAGCAAAACCGTTAAATCAAGCTATTTCTCATTGGATAAAGTCAGTCGAAAAGGACAGTTCTCATTGGCTTAGACACGTTTTGTGTTTTTCCTCCGTGCTTTCCCTGCATGATCGAAGGAACAAAACCACGAGTCTTGGGCTGCTTGGGCTTGTATTTCTCGTGTGTGGTGAGCGAAGCAGTAACATATCGAAATGACAGGACGTGGAAAAGGAGGCAAGGGTCTTGGCAAAGGAGGTGCCAAGCGCCACCGTAAAGTTCTTCGTGACAACATCCAGGGTATCACCAAACCCGCTATTAGGCGTCTTGCTCGCCGTGGTGGTGTGAAGCGTATCTCTGGTCTCATTTATGAAGAGACCCGAGGAGTATTGAAAGTATTCCTGGAGAACGTAATCAGAGATGCTGTTACATACACAGAACACGCCAAGAGGAAGACAGTGACAGCTATGGATGTTGTGTATGCCTTGAAGAGGCAAGGAAGAACCCTGTACGGTTTCGGAGGTTAAGTTGGGGTTCCTCCTATTTTGGATATAAAATTGGCATAAACGGCTCTTTTCAGAGCCAACAAATTTATATAAAGGGAAAGATTTACTTTGTGCGATTTTCTGTTAGATTATAAGAATTCGTGTAACTACATTAAAGCCTTTTGATGCACACAAAATTACAGACGTAGAGAGATTAATTTGAGAAAATCATACGTTTTTTTTTACATTATGTACGTTCATGTATACGTATTCATATGTAGCAGTATTAATGCTGGAGAAGGGGTTCTGGTTGGAAATTGGCGATTTGTTGGAAGTAGCGAGCATGAGAGATGCGAAACGCAAGTCGGAATTTCTGTTCTGACAGTAGGATGTACGTATAGAGGCTTATACAACTTCTATACTGTGCTGTGAGGGGCGAATAATGCGTTAGAAACCTGAATCTTGTCCTTTATCTTGTTTACGTGGTCTTGGGTTCGATTTTTTTCTTTTGCGGTAGTGTCTATTGTGATTTACATGTAAATTAATGACACTTCGTAGCGGGTTAGTAAAATAAAGAGTAATACAAATATGAGATGTAGGTTAATGCATTGTAT
>NW_027657554.1:0-24944 GCF_964235325.1 Thermobia domestica | reverse complement strand
TGATATGATAGTAAAGATATTAGTTAATAACAAGTTTTCCGAGCCTTTATGTCCAATGATTAAAAGACACATGATATAATAGTAAAGATATTAGTTAGTAACAAGTTTTTCGAGCCTTTATGTCCAATGATTAAAAGACCCATGATATGATAGTAAAGATATTAGTTAATAACAAGTTTTTCGAGCCTTTATGTCCAATGATTAAAAGACACATGATATAATAGTAAAGATATTAGTTAATAACAAGTTTTTCGAGCCTTTATGTCCAGTGATTAAAAGACACATGATATGATAGTAAAGATATTAGTTAATAATAGGTTTTTCGAGTCTTTTTGTCCAATGATTAAAAGACACATGATATAATAGTAAAGATATTAGTTAATAACAAGTTTTTCGAGCCTTTATGTTCAATGATTAAAAGACACATGATATGATAGTAAAGTTATTAGTTAATAATAGGTTTTTCGAGTCTTTATGTCCAATGATTAAAAAACACATGATATAATAGTAAAGATATTAGTTAATAACTAGTTTTTCGAGCCCTTATGTCCAATGATTAAAAGACACATGATATAATAGTAAAGATATTAGTTAGTAACTAGTTTTTCGAGCCTTTATGTCCAATGATTAAAAGACCCATGATATGATAGTAAAGATATTAGTTAATAATAGGTTTTTCGAGTCTTTATGTCCAATGATTAAAAGACACATGATATAATAGTAAAGATATTAGTTAGTAACTAGTTTTTCGAGCCTTTATGTCCAATGATTAAAAGACCCATGATATGATGGTAAAGATATTAGTTAATAATAGGTTTTTCGAGTCTTTATGTCCAATGATTAAAAGACACATGATATAATAGTAAAGATATTAGTTAATAACAAGTTTTTCGAGCCCTTATGTCCAATGATTAAACGACACATGATTTAATAGTAAAAATATTAGTTAATAACAAGTTTTTCGAGCCTTTATGTCCAATGATTAAAAGACCCATGATATAATAGTAAATATATTAGTTAATAACAAGTTTTTCGAGCCTTTATGTCCAATGATTAAAAGACACATGATATAATAGTAAAGATATTAGTTAATAAGAAGTTTTTCGAGCCCTTATGTCCAATGATTAAAAAACACATGATATGATAGTAAAGATATTAGTTAATAACAAGTTTTTCGAGTCTTTATATCCAATGATTAAAAGACAAATGATATAATAGTAAAGATATTAGTTAATAACAAGTTTTTTGAGCCCTTATGTCCAATGATTAAAAGACACATGATATAATAGTAAACATATTAGTTAGTAACAAGTTTTTTGAGCCCTTATGTCCAATGATTAAAAGACACATGATATAATAGTAAAGATATTAGTTAGTAACAAGTTTTTCGAGCCTTTATGTCCAATGATTAAAAGACACATGATATAATAGTAAAGATATTAGTTAGTAACAAGTTTTTCGAGCCTTTATGTCCAATGATTAAAAGACACATGATATAATAGTAAAGCTATTAGTTAATAATAGGTTTTTCGAGCCTTTATGTCCAATGATTAAAAAACACATGGTTTAATACTAAAGATATTAGTTAATAATAGGTTTTTCGAGCCTTTATGTCCAATGATTAAAAGACACATGATATGATAGTAAAGATATTAGTTAATAACAAGTTTTTCGAGTCTTTATGTCCAGTGATTAAAAGACACATAATATAACAGTAAAGATATTAGTTAATAACAAGTTTTTCGAGCCCTTATGTCCAATGATTAAAAGACACATGATTTAATAGTAAAAATATTAGTAAATAACAAGTTTTTCGAGCCTTTATGTCCAATGATTAAAAGACACATGATTTAATAGTAAAAATATTAGTTAATAACAAGTTTTTCGAGCCTTTATGTCCAATGATTAAAAGATACATGATATAATAGTAAAGATATTAGTTAATAACAAGTTTTTCGAGCCTTTATGTCCAATGACTAAAAGACACGTGATATAATAGTAAAGATATTAGTTAATAACAAGTTTTTCGAGCCTTTATGTCCAATGATTAAAAGACACGTGATATAATAGTAAAGATATTAGTTAATAACAAGTTTTTTGAACCCTTATGTCCAATGATTAAAAGACACATGACATAATAGTAAAGATATTAGTTAATAACAAGTTTTTCGAGCCTTTATGTCCAATGATTAAAAGGCACATGATTTAATAGTAAAAATATTAGTTAATAACAAGTTTTTCGAGCCTTTATGTCCAATGATTAAAAGACACATGATTTAATAGTAAAAATATTAGTTAATAACAAGTTTTTCGAGCCCTTATGTCCAATGATTAAAAGACCCATGATAAGATAGTAAAGATATTAGTTAATAACAAGTTTTTCGAGTCTTTATGTCCAATGATTAAAAGACATGATATAATAGTAAACATATTAGTTAATAACAAGTTTTTTGAGCCCTTATGTCCAATGATTAAAAGACACATGATATAATAGTAAACATATTAGTTAATAACAAGTTTTTTGAGCCCTTATGTCCAATGATTAAAAGACACATGATTTAATAGTAAAGATATTAGTTAGTAACAAATTTTTCAAGTCTTTATGTCCAATGATTAAGAGACACATGATATAATAGTAAAGATATTAGTTAATAATAAGTTTTTCGAGCCCTTATGTCCAATGATTAAAAGACACATGATATAATAGTAAAGATATTAGTTAGTAACAAGTTTTTCGAGCCTTTATGTCCAATGATTAAAAGACACATGATTTAATAGTAAAAATATTAGTTAATAACAAGTTTTTCGAGCCTTTATCTCCAATGATTAAAAGACCCATGATATAGCAGTAAAGATATTAGTTAATAATAGGTTTTTCGGGTCTTTATGTCCAATGATTAAAAAACGCATGATATAATAGTAAAGAATTAGTTAATAACAAGTTTTTTGAGCCCTTATGTCCAATGATTAAAAGACACATGATATAATAGTAAAGATATTAGTTAATAACAAGTTTTCCGAGCCCTCATGTCCAATGATTAAAAGACACATGATATAATAGCAAAGATATTAGTTAGCAACAAGTTTTTCGAGTCTTTATGTCCAATAATTAAAAGACACATGATATAATAGTAAAGATATTAGTTAATAACAAGTTTTTCGAGCCCTTATGTCCAATGATTAAAAGACACATGATATAATAGTAAAGATATTAGTTAGTAACAAGTTTTTCGAGCCTTTATGTCCAATGATTAAAAGACACATGATTTAATAGTAAAAATATTAGTTAATAACAAGTTTTTCGAGCCTTTATGTCCAATGATTAAAAGACACGTGATATAATAGTAAAGATATTAGTTAATAACAAGTTTTTCGAGCCCTTATGTCCAATGATTAAAAGACCCATGATATGATAGTAAAGATATTACTTAATAACAAGTTTTTCGAGTCTTTATGTCCAATGATTAAAAGACACATGATATAATAGTAAACATATTAGTTAATAACAAGTTTTTGAGCCCTTATGTCCAATGGTTAAAAGACACATGATATAATAGTAAACATATTAGTTAATAACAAGTTTTTTGAGCCTTATGTCCAATGATTAAAAGACACATGATTTAATAGTAAAGATATTTGTTAGTAACAAATTTTTCAAGTCTTTATGTCCAATGATTAAAAGACACATGATATAATAGTAAAGATATTAGTTAATAATAAGTTTTTCGAGCCCTTATGTCCAATGATTAAAAGACACATGATATAATAGTAAAGATATTAGTTAGTAACAAGTTTTTCGAGCCTTTATGTCCAATGATTAAAAAACACATGATTTAATAATAAAAATATTAGTTAATAACAAGTTTTTCGAGCCTTTATGTCCAATGATTAAAAGACCCATGATATAGCAGTAAAGATATTAGTTAATAACAAGTTTTTCGAGCCTTTATGTCCAATGATTAAAAAACACATGATATGATAGTAAAGATATTAGTTAATAATAGGTTTTTCGAGTCTTTATGTCCAATGATTAAAAAACGCATGATATAATAGTAAAGATATTAGTTAATAACAAGTTTTTTGAGCCCTTATGTCCAATGATTAAAAGACACATGATATAATAGTAAAGATATTAGTTAATAACAAGTTTTCCGAGCCCTCATGTCCAATGATTAAAAGACACATGATATAATAGCAAAGATATTAGTTAGCAGCAAGTTTTTCGAGTCTTTATGTCCAATAATTAAAAGACACATGATATAATAGTAAAGATATTAGTTAATAACAAGTTTTTCGAGCCCTTATGTCCAATGATTAAAAGACACATGATATAATAGTAAAGATATTAGTTAGTAACAAGTTTTTCGAGCCTTTATGTCCAATGATTAAAAGACACATGATTTAATAGTAAAAATATTAGTTAATAACAAGTTTTTCGAGCCTTTATGTCCAATGATTAAAAGACACGTGATATAATAGTAAAGATATTAGTTTATAACAAGTTTTTCAAGCCTTTATGTCCAATGATTAAAAGACACATGATATAATAGTAAAGATATAGTTAATAATAGGTTTTTCGAGTCTTTATGTCCAATGATTAAAAACACATGATATAATAGTAAAGATATTAGTTAATAAGAAGTTTTTCGAGCCCTTATGTCCAATGATTAAAAGACACATGATATAATAGTAAAGATATTAGTTAGTAACTAGTTTTTCGAGCCTTTATGTCCATTGATTAAAAGACCCATGATATGATAGTAAAGATATTAGTTAATAATAGGTTTTTCGAGTCTTTATGTCCAATGATTAAATGACCCATGATATGATAGTAAAGATTTTAGTTAATAACAACTTTTTCGAGCCTTTATGTCCAATGATTAAAAGACCCATGATATGATAGTATAGATTTTAGTTAATAACAAGTTTTTCGAGTCTTTATGTCCAATGATTAAAAGACACATGATATATTTAGAATAATAGTAAAAATATTAGTTAGTAACAAGTTTTTCGAGTCTTTATGTCCAATGATTAAAAGACACATGATATAATAGTAAAGATAATAGTTAATAACAAGTTTTTCGATCCCTTATGTCCAATGATTAAAAGACACATGATATGATAGTAAAGATATTAGTTAATAACAAGTTTTCCGAGCCTTTATGTCCAATGATTAAAAGACACATGATATAATAGTAAAGATATTAGTTAGTAACAAGTTTTTCGAGCCTTTATGTCCAATGATTAAAAGACCCATGATATGATAGTAAAGATATTAGTTAATAACAAGTTTTTCGAGCCTTTATGTCCAATGATTAAAAGACACATGATATAATAGTAAAGATATTAGTTAATAACAAGTTTTTCGAGCCTTTATGTCCAGTGATTAAAAGACACATGATATGATAGTAAAGATATTAGTTAATAATAGGTTTTTCGAGTCTTTTTGTCCAATGATTAAAAGACACATGATATAATAGTAAAGATATTAGTTAATAACAAGTTTTTCGAGCCTTTATGTTCAATGATTAAAAGACACATGATATGATAGTAAAGTTATTAGTTAATAATAGGTTTTTCGAGTCTTTATGTCCAATGATTAAAAAACACATGATATAATAGTAAAGATATTAGTTAATAACAAGTTTTTCGAGCCCTTATGTCCAATGATTAAAAGACACATGATATAATAGTAAAGATATTAGTTAGTAACTAGTTTTTCGAGCCTTTATGTCCAATGATTAAAAGACCCATGATATGATAGTAAAGATATTAGTTAATAATAGGTTTTTCGAGTCTTTATGTCCAATGATTAAAAGACACATGATATAATAGTAAAGATATTAGTTAGTAACTAGTTTTTCGAGCCTTTATGTCCAATGATTAAAAGACCCATGATATGATGGTAAAGATATTAGTTAATAATAGGTTTTTCGAGTCTTTATGTCCAATGATTAAAAGACACATGATATAATAGTAAAGATATTAGTTAATAACAAGTTTTTCGAGCCCTTATGTCCAATGATTAAACGACACATGATTTAATAGTAAAAATATTAGTTAATAACAAGTTTTTCGAGCCTTTATGTCCAATGATTAAAAGACCCATGATATAATAGTAAATATATTAGTTAATAACAAGTTTTTCGAGCCTTTATGTCCAATGATTAAAAGACACATGATATAATAGTAAAGATATTAGTTAATAAGAAGTTTTTCGAGCCCTTATGTCCAATGATTAAAAAACACATGATATGATAGTAAAGATATTAGTTAATAACAAGTTTTTCGAGTCTTTATATCCAATGATTAAAAGACAAATGATATAATAGTAAAGATATTAGTTAATAACAAGTTTTTTGAGCCCTTATGTCCAATGATTAAAAGACACATGATATAATAGTAAACATATTAGTTAGTAACAAGTTTTTTGAGCCCTTATGTCCAATGATTAAAAGACACATGATATAATAGTAAAGATATTAGTTAGTAACAAGTTTTTCGAGCCTTTATGTCCAATGATTAAAAGACACATGATATAATAGTAAAGATATTAGTTAGTAACAAGTTTTTCGAGCCTTTATGTCCAATGATTAAAAGACCCATGATATAATAGTAAAGATATTAGTTAATAACAAGTTTTTTGAGCCCTTATGTCCAATGATTAAAAGACACATGATATAATAGTAAACATATTAGTTAGTAACAAGTTTTTTGAGCCCTTATGTCCAATGATTAAAAGACACATGATATAATAGTAAAGATATTAGTTAGTAACAAGTTTTTCGAGCCTTTATGTCCAATGATTAAAAGACACATGATATAATAGTAAAGATATTAGTTAGTAACTAGTTTTTCGAGCCTTTATGTCCAATGATTAAAAGACCCATGATATGATAGTAAAGATATTAGTTAATAATAGGTTTTTCGAGTCTTTATGTCCAATGATTAAAAGACACATGATATAATAGTAAAGATATTAGTTAGTAACTAGTTTTTCGAGCCTTTATGTCCAATGATTAAAAGACCCATGATATGATGGTAAAGATATTAGTTAATAATAGGTTTTTCGAGTCTTTATGTCCAATGATTAAAAGACACATGATATAATAGTAAAGATATTAGTTAATAACAAGTTTTTCGAGCCCTTATGTCCAATGATTAAACGACACATGATTTAATAGTAAAAATATTAGTTAATAACAAGTTTTTCGAGCCTTTATGTCCAATGATTAAAAGACCCATGATATAATAGTAAATATATTAGTTAATAACAAGTTTTTCGAGCCTTTATGTCCAATGATTAAAAGACACATGATATAATAGTAAAGATATTAGTTAATAAGAAGTTTTTCGAGCCCTTATGTCCAATGATTAAAAAACACATGATATGATAGTAAAGATATTAGTTAATAACAAGTTTTTCGAGTCTTTATATCCAATGATTAAAAGACAAATGATATAATAGTAAAGATATTAGTTAATAACAAGTTTTTTGAGCCCTTATGTCCAATGATTAAAAGACACATGATATAATAGTAAAGATATTAGTTAATAATAGGTTTTTCGAGCCTTTATGTCCAATGATTAAAAGACACATGATATGATAGTAAAGATATTAGTTAATAACAAGTTTTTCGAGTCTTTATGTCCAGTGATTAAAAGACACATAATATAACAGTAAAGATATTAGTTAATAACAAGTTTTTCGAGCCCTTATGTCCAATGATTAAAAGACACATGATTTAATAGTAAAAATATTAGTAAATAACAAGTTTTTCGAGCCTTTATGTCCAATGATTAAAAGACACATGATTTAATAGTAAAAATATTAGTTAATAACAAGTTTTTCGAGCCTTTATGTCCAATGATTAAAAGATACATGATATAATAGTAAAGATATTAGTTAATAACAAGTTTTTCGAGCCTTTATGTCCAATGACTAAAAGACACGTGATATAATAGTAAAGATATTAGTTAATAACAAGTTTTTCGAGCCTTTATGTCCAATGATTAAAAGACACGTGATATAATAGTAAAGATATTAGTTAATAACAAGTTTTTTGAACCCTTATGTCCAATGATTAAAAGACACATGACATAATAGTAAAGATATTAGTTAATAACAAGTTTTTCGAGCCTTTATGTCCAATGATTAAAAGGCACATGATTTAATAGTAAAAATATTAGTTAATAACAAGTTTTTCGAGCCTTTATGTCCAATGATTAAAAGACACATGATTTAATAGTAAAAATATTAGTTAATAACAAGTTTTTCGAGCCCTTATGTCCAATGATTAAAAGACCCATGATAAGATAGTAAAGATATTAGTTAATAACAAGTTTTTCGAGTCTTTATGTCCAATGATTAAAAGACATGATATAATAGTAAACATATTAGTTAATAACAAGTTTTTTGAGCCCTTATGTCCAATGATTAAAAGACACATGATATAATAGTAAACATATTAGTTAATAACAAGTTTTTTGAGCCCTTATGTCCAATGATTAAAAGACACATGATTTAATAGTAAAGATATTAGTTAGTAACAAATTTTTCAAGTCTTTATGTCCAATGATTAAGAGACACATGATATAATAGTAAAGATATTAGTTAATAATAAGTTTTTCGAGCCCTTATGTCCAATGATTAAAAGACACATGATATAATAGTAAAGATATTAGTTAGTAACAAGTTTTTCGAGCCTTTATGTCCAATGATTAAAAGACACATGATTTAATAGTAAAAATATTAGTTAATAACAAGTTTTTCGAGCCTTTATCTCCAATGATTAAAAGACCCATGATATAGCAGTAAAGATATTAGTTAATAATAGGTTTTTCGGGTCTTTATGTCCAATGATTAAAAAACGCATGATATAATAGTAAAGAATTAGTTAATAACAAGTTTTTTGAGCCCTTATGTCCAATGATTAAAAGACACATGATATAATAGTAAAGATATTAGTTAATAACAAGTTTTCCGAGCCCTCATGTCCAATGATTAAAAGACACATGATATAATAGCAAAGATATTAGTTAGCAACAAGTTTTTCGAGTCTTTATGTCCAATAATTAAAAGACACATGATATAATAGTAAAGATATTAGTTAATAACAAGTTTTTCGAGCCCTTATGTCCAATGATTAAAAGACACATGATATAATAGTAAAGATATTAGTTAGTAACAAGTTTTTCGAGCCTTTATGTCCAATGATTAAAAGACACATGATTTAATAGTAAAAATATTAGTTAATAACAAGTTTTTCGAGCCTTTATGTCCAATGATTAAAAGACACGTGATATAATAGTAAAGATATTAGTTAATAACAAGTTTTTCGAGCCTTTATGTCCAATGATTAAAAGACACATGATATAATAGTAAAGATATTAGTTAATAATAGGTTTTTCGAGTCTTTATGTCCAATGATTAAAAATTACATGATATAATAGTAAAGATATTAGTTAATAAGAAGTTTTTCGAGCCCTTATGTCCAATGATTAAAAGACACATGATATAATAATAAAGATATTAGTTAGTAACTAGTTTTTCGAGCCTTTATGTCCAATGATTAAAAGACCCATGATATGATAGTAAAGATATTAGTTAATAACAAGTTTTTCGAGTCTTTATGTCCAATGATTAAAAGACACATGATATAATAGTAAAGATATTAGTTAATAACAAGTTTTTCGAGCCCTTATGTCCAATGATTAAAAGACACATGATATAATAGTAAAGATATTAGTTAATAAAAAATTTTTCGAGCCTTTATGTCCAGTGATTAAAAGACCCATGATATGATAGTAAAGATATTAGTTAATAATAGGTTTTTCGAGTCTTTATGTCCAATGATTAAAAAACACATGATATAATAGTAAAGATATTAGTTAGTAACTAGTTTTTCGAGCCTTTATGTCCAATGATTAAAAGACCCATGATATGATAGTAAAGATATTAGTTAATAACAAGTTTTTCGAGTCTTTATGTCCAATGATTAAAAGACACATGATATAATAGTAAAGATATTAGTTAATAACAAGTTTTTCGAGCCTTTATGTCCAGTGATTAAAAGACACATGATATGATAGTAAAGATATTAGTTAATAATAGGTTTTTCGAGTCTTTTTGTCCAATGATTAAAAGACACATGATATAATAGTAAAGATATTAGTTAATAACAAGTTTTTCGAGCCTTTATGTTCAATGATTAAAAGACACATGATATGATAGTAAAGTTATTAGTTAATAATAGGTTTTTCGAGTCTTTATGTCCAATGATTAAAAAACACATGATATAATAGTAAAGATATTAGTTAATAACAAGTTTTTCGAGCCTTTATGTCCAATGATTAAAAGACCCATGATATAGCAGTAAAGATATTAGTTAGTAACTAGTTTTTCGAGCCTTTATGTCCAATGATTAAAAGACCCATGATATGATAGTAAAGATATTAGTTAATAACAAGTTTTTCGAGTCTTTATGTCCAATGATTAAAAGACACAAGATATAATAGTAAAGATATTAGTTAATAACAAGTTTTTCGAGCCCTTATGTCCAATGATTAAAAGACACATGATATAATAGTAAAGATATTAGTTAATAAAAAATTTTTCGAGCCTTTATGTCCAATGATTAAAAGACACATGATATGATAGTAAAGATATTAGTTAATAATAGGTTTTTCGAGTCTTTATGTCCAATGATTAAAAGACCCATGATATGATAGTAAAGATTTTAGTTAATAACAAGTTTTTCGAGCCTTTATGTCCAATGATTAAAAGACCCATGATATGATAGTAAAGATTTTAGTTAATAACAAGTTTTTCGAGTCTTTATGTCCAATGATTAAAAGACACATGATATATTTAGAATAATAGTAAAGATATTAGTTAGTAACAAGTTTTTCGAGTCTTTATGTCCAATGATTAAAAGACACATGATATAATAGTAAAGATAATAGTTAATAACAAGTTTTCCGATCCCTTATGTCCAATGATTAAAAGACACATGATATGATAGTAAAGATATTAGTTAATAACAAGTTTTCCGAGCCTTTATGTCCAATGATTAAAAGACACATGATATAATAGTAAAGATATTAGTTAGTAACAAGTTTTTCGAGTCTTTATGTCCAGTGATTAAAAGACACATGATATAATAGTAAAGATATTAGTTAATAACAAGTTTTTCGAGCCCTTATGTCCAATGATTAAAAGACACATGATATAATAGTAAAGATATTAGTTAGTAACAAGTTTTTCGAGCCTTTATGTCCAATGATTAAAAACACATGATTTAATAGTAAAAATATTAGTTAATAACAAGTTTTTCGAGCCTTTATGTCCAATGATTAAAAGACACATGATATGATAGTAAAGATATTAGTTAATAACAAGTTTTTCGAGCCTTTATGTCCAATGATTAAAAGACACGTGATATAATAGTAAAGATATTAGTTAAATACAAGTTTTTTGAGCCCTTATGTCCAATGATTAAAAGACACATGATATAATAGTAAAGATATTAGTTAAATACAAGTTTTTCGAGCCTTTATGTCCAATGATTAAAAGGCACATGATTTAATAGTAAAAATATTAGTTAATAACAAGTTTTTCGAGCCTTTATGTCCAATGATTAAAAGACACATGATTTAATAGTAAAAATATTAGTTAATAACAAGTTTTTCGAGCAATTATGTCCAATGATTAAAAGACCCATGATATGATAGTAAAGATATTAGTTAATAAGAAGCTTTCGAGTCTTTATGTCCAATGATTAAAAGACACATGATATAATAGTAAACATATTAGTTAATAACAAGTTTTTTGAGCCCTTATGTCCAATGATTAAAAGACACATGATATAATAGTAAACATATTAGTTAATAACAAGTTTTTTGAGCCCTTATGTCCAATGATTAAAAGACACATGATTTAATAGTAAAGATATTAGTTAGTAACAAATTTTTCAAGTCTTTATGTCCAATGATTAAAAGACACATGATATAATAGTAAAAATATTAGTTAATAATAAGTTTTTCGAGCCCTTATGTCCAATGATTAAAAGACACATGATATAATAGTAAAGATATTAGTTAGTAACAAGTTTTTCGAGCCTTTATGTCCAATGATTAAAAACACATGATTTAATAGTAAAAATATTAGTTAATAACAAGTTTTTCGAGCCTTTATGTCCAATGATTAAAAGACACATGATATGATAGTAAAGATATTAGTTAATAACAAGTTTTTCGAGCCTTTATGTCCAATGATTAAAAAACACATGATATAATAGTAAAGATATTAGTTAATAATAGGTTTTTCGAGTCTTTATGTCCAATGATTAAAAAACGCATGATATAATAGTAAAGATATTAGTTAATAACAAGTTTTTTGAGCCCTTATGTCCAATGATTAAAAGACACATGATATAATAGTAAAGATATTAGTTAATAACAAGTTTTCCGAGCCCTCATGTCCAATGATTAAAAGACACATGATATAATAGCAAAGATATTAGTTAGCAGCAAGTTTTTCGAGTCTTTATGTCCAATAATTAAAAGACACATGATATAATAGTAAAGATATTAGTTAATAACAAGTTTTTCGAGCCCTTATGTCCAATGATTAAAAGACACATGATATAATAGTAAAGATATTAGTTAGTAACAAGTTTTTCGAGCCTTTATGTCCAATGATTAAAAACACATGATTTAATAGTAAAAATATTAGTTAATAACAAGTTTTTCGAGCCTTTATGTCCAATGATTAAAAGACACATGATATGATAGTAAAGATATTAGTTAATAACAAGTTTTTCGAGCCTTTATGTCCAATGATTAAAAAACACATGATATAATAGTAAAGATATTAGTTAATAATAGGTTTTTCGAGTCTTTATGTCCAATGATTAAAAAACGCATGATATAATAGTAAAGATATTAGTTAATAATAGGTTTTTCGAGTCTTTATGTCCAATGATTAAAAAACACATGATATAATAGTAAAGATATTAGTTAATAAGAAGTTTTTCGAGCCCTTATGTCCAATGATTAAAAGACACATGATATAATAATAAAGATATTAGTTAGTAACAAGTTTTTCGAGCCCTTATGTCCAATGATTAAAAGACACATGATATAATAGTAAAGATATTAGTTAGTAACAAGTTTTTCGAGTCTTTATGTCCAATGATTAAAAGACACATGATATAATAGTAAAGATAATAGTTAATAACAAGTTTTTCGATCCCTTATGTCCAATGATTAAAAGACACATGATATGATAGTAAAGATATTAGTTAATAACAAGTTTTCCGAGCCTTTATGTCCAATGATTAAAAGACACATGATATAATAGTAAAGATATCAGTTAGTAACAAGTTTTTCGAGCCTTTATGTCCAATGATTAAAAGACACATGATATAATAGTAAAGATATTAGTTAATAACAAGTTTTTCGAGCCTTTATGTCCAATGATTAAAAGACACATGATATAATAGTAAAGATATTAGTTAATAACAAGTTTTTTGAGACTTTATATCCAATGATTAAAAGACACATGATATAATAGTAAACATATTAGTTAGTAACAAGTTTTTTGAGCCCTTATGTCCAATGATTAAAAGACACATGACATAATAGTAAAGATATTAGTTAGTAACAAGTTTTTCGAGCCTTTATGTCCAATGATTAAAAGACACATGATATAATAGTAAAGATATTAGTTAGTAACAAGTTTTTCGAGCCTTTATGTCCAATGATTAAAAGACACATGATATAATAGTAAAGCTATTAGTTAATAATAGGTTTTTCGAGCCTTTATGTCCAATGATTAAAAAACACATGGTTTAATACTAAAAATATTAGTTAATAATAGGTTTTTCGAGCCTTTATGTCCAATGATTAAAAGACACATGATATGATAGTAAAGATATTAGTTAATAACAAGTTTTTCGAGCCTTTATGTCCAATGATTAAAAGACCCATGATATAGCAGAAAAGATATTAGTTAATAATAGGTTTTTCGAGTCTTTATGTCCAATGATTAAAAGACACATGATATGATAGTAAAGATATTAGTTAATAACAAGTTTTTCGAGCCTTTATGTCCAATGATTAAAAGACCCATGATATAGCAGTAAAGATATTAGTTAGTAACTAGTTTTTCGAGCCTTTATGTCCAATGATTAAAAGACCCATGATATGATAGTAAAGATATTAGTTAATAACAAGTTTTTCGAGTCTTTATGTCCAATGATTAAAAGACACATGATATAATAGTAAAGATATTAGTTAATAACAAGTTTTTCGAGCCCTTATGTCCAATGATTAAAAGACACATGATATAATAGTAAAGATATTAGTTAATAAAAAATTTTTCGAGCCTTTATGTCCAATGATTAAAAGACACATGATATGATAGTAAAGATATTAGTTAATAATAGGTTTTTCGAGTCTTTATGTCCAATGATTAAAAGACCCATGATATGATAGTAAAGATTTTAGTTAATAACAAGTTTTTCGAGCCTTTATGTCCAATGATTAAAAGACCCATGATATGATAGTAAAGATTTTAGTTAATAACAAGTTTTTCGAGTCTTTATGTCCAATGATTAAAAGACACATGATATATTTAGAATAATAGTAAAGATATTAGTTAGTAACAAGTTTTTCGAGTCTTTATGTCCAATGATTAAAAGACACATGATATAATAGTAAAGATAATAGTTAATAACAAGTTTTCCGATCCCTTATGTCCAATGATTAAAAGACACATGATATGATAGTAAAGATATTAGTTAATAACAAGTTTTCCGAGCCTTTATGTCCAATGATTAAAAGACACATGATATAATAGTAAAGATATTAGTTAGTAACAAGTTTTTCGAGTCTTTATGTCCAGTGATTAAAAGACACATGATATAATAGTAAAGATATTAGTTAATAACAAGTTTTTCGAGCCCTTATGTCCAATGATTAAAAGACACATGATATAATAGTAAAGATATTAGTTAGTAACAAGTTTTTCGAGCCTTTATGTCCAATGATTAAAAACACATGATTTAATAGTAAAAATATTAGTTAATAACAAGTTTTTCGAGCCTTTATGTCCAATGATTAAAAGACACATGATATGATAGTAAAGATATTAGTTAATAACAAGTTTTTCGAGCCTTTATGTCCAATGATTAAAAGACACGTGATATAATAGTAAAGATATTAGTTAAATACAAGTTTTTTGAGCCCTTATGTCCAATGATTAAAAGACACATGATATAATAGTAAAGATATTAGTTAAATACAAGTTTTTCGAGCCTTTATGTCCAATGATTAAAAGGCACATGATTTAATAGTAAAAATATTAGTTAATAACAAGTTTTTCGAGCCTTTATGTCCAATGATTAAAAGACACATGATTTAATAGTAAAAATATTAGTTAATAACAAGTTTTTCGAGCAATTATGTCCAATGATTAAAAGACCCATGATATGATAGTAAAGATATTAGTTAATAAGAAGCTTTCGAGTCTTTATGTCCAATGATTAAAAGACACATGATATAATAGTAAACATATTAGTTAATAACAAGTTTTTTGAGCCCTTATGTCCAATGATTAAAAGACACATGATATAATAGTAAACATATTAGTTAATAACAAGTTTTTTGAGCCCTTATGTCCAATGATTAAAAGACACATGATTTAATAGTAAAGATATTAGTTAGTAACAAATTTTTCAAGTCTTTATGTCCAATGATTAAAAGACACATGATATAATAGTAAAAATATTAGTTAATAATAAGTTTTTCGAGCCCTTATGTCCAATGATTAAAAGACACATGATATAATAGTAAAGATATTAGTTAGTAACAAGTTTTTCGAGCCTTTATGTCCAATGATTAAAAACACATGATTTAATAGTAAAAATATTAGTTAATAACAAGTTTTTCGAGCCTTTATGTCCAATGATTAAAAGACACATGATATGATAGTAAAGATATTAGTTAATAACAAGTTTTTCGAGCCTTTATGTCCAATGATTAAAAAACACATGATATAATAGTAAAGATATTAGTTAATAATAGGTTTTTCGAGTCTTTATGTCCAATGATTAAAAAACGCATGATATAATAGTAAAGATATTAGTTAATAACAAGTTTTTTGAGCCCTTATGTCCAATGATTAAAAGACACATGATATAATAGTAAAGATATTAGTTAATAACAAGTTTTCCGAGCCCTCATGTCCAATGATTAAAAGACACATGATATAATAGCAAAGATATTAGTTAGCAGCAAGTTTTTCGAGTCTTTATGTCCAATAATTAAAAGACACATGATATAATAGTAAAGATATTAGTTAATAACAAGTTTTTCGAGCCCTTATGTCCAATGATTAAAAGACACATGATATAATAGTAAAGATATTAGTTAGTAACAAGTTTTTCGAGCCTTTATGTCCAATGATTAAAAGACACATGATTTAATAGTAAAAATATTAGTTAATAACAAGTTTTTCGAGCCTTTATGTCCAATGATTAAAAGACACGTGATATAATAGTAAAGATATTAGTTTATAACAAGTTTTTCGAGCCTTTATGTCCAATGATTAAAAGACACATGATATAATAGTAAAGATATTAGTTAATAATAGGTTTTTCGAGTCTTTATGTCCAATGATTAAAAAACACATGATATAATAGTAAAGATATTAGTTAATAAGAAGTTTTTCGAGCCCTTATGTCCAATGATTAAAAGACACATGATATAATAGTAAAGATATTAGTTAGTAACTAGTTTTTCGAGCCTTTATGTCCATTGATTAAAAGACCCATGATATGATAGTAAAGATATTAGTTAATAACAAGTTTTTCGAGTCTTTATGTCAAATGATTAAAACACACATGATATAATAGTAAAAATATTAGTTAATAACAAGTTTTTCGAGCCCTTATGTCCAATGATTAAAAGACACATGATATAATAGTAAAGACATTAGTTAAAAAAAATTTTTCGAGCCTTTATGTCCAGTGATTAAAAGACCCATGATATGATAGTAAAGATATTAGTTAATAATAGGTTTTTCGAGTCTTTATGTCCAATGATTAAAAAACACATGATATAATAGTAAAGATATTAGTTAATAACAAGTTTTTCGTGCCCTTATGTCGAATTATTAAAAGACACATGATATAATAGTAAAGATATTAGTTAGTAACTAGTTTTTTGAGCCTTTATGTCCAATGATTAAAAGACCCATGATATGATAGTAAAGATATTAGTTAATAACAAGTTTTTCGAGTCTTTATGTCCAATGATTAAAAGACACATGATATAATAGTAAAGATATTAGTTAATAACAAGTTTTTCGAGCCCTTATGTCCAATGATTAAAAGGCACATGATATAATAGTAAAGATATTAGTTAATAAAATATTTTTCGAGCCTTTATGTCCAGTGATTAAAAGACCCATGATATGATAGTAAAGATATTAGTTAATAACAAGTTTTTCGAGTCTTTATGTCCAATGATTAAAAGACCCATGATATGATAGTAAAGATTTTAGTTAATAACAACTTTTTCGAGCCTTTATGTCCAATGATTAAAAGACCCATGATATGATAGTAAAGATTTTAGTTAATAACAAGTTTTTCGAGTCTTTATGTCCAATGATTAAAAGACACATGATATATTTAGAATAATAGTAAAGATATTAGTTAGTAACAAGTTTTTCGAGTCTTTATGTCCAATGATTAAAAGACACATGATATAATAGTAAAGATAATAGTTAATAACAAGTTTTTCGATCCCTTATGTCCAATGATTAAAAGACACATGATATGATAGTAAAGATATTAGTTAATAACAAGTTTTCCGAGCCTTTATGTCCAATGATTAAAAGACACATGATATAATAGTAAAGATATTAGTTAATAATAGGTTTTTCGAGTCTTTATGTCCAATGATTAAAAGACACATGATATAATAGTAAAGATATTAGTTAATAATAGGTTTTTCGAGCCTTTATGTCCAATGACTAAAAGACACGTGATATAATAGTAAAGATATTAGCTAATAACAAGCTTTTCGAGCCTTTATGTCCAATGATTAAAAGACACGTGATATAATAGTAAAGATATTAGTTAATAACAAGTTTTTTGAGCCCTTATGTCCAATGATTAAAAGACACATGATATAATAGTAAAGATATTAGTTAATAACAAGTTTTTCGAGCCTTTATGACCAATGATTAAAAGGCACATGATTTAATAGTAAAAATATTAGTTAATAACAAGTTTTTCGAGCCTTTATGTCCAATGATTAAAAGACACATTTGATTTAATAGTAAAAATATTAGTTAATAACAAGTTTTTCGAGCCCTTATGTCCAATGATTAAAAGACCCATGATATGATAGTAAAGATATTACTTAATAACAAGTTTTTCGAGTCTTTATGTCCAATGATTAAAAGACACATGATATAATAGTAAACATATTAGTTAATAACAAGTTTTTTGAGCCCTTATGTCCAATGGTTAAAAGACACATGATATAATAGTAAACATATTAGTTAATAACAAGTTTTTTGAGCCCTTATGTCCAATGATTAAAAGACAAATGATTTAATAGTAAAGATATTTGTTAGTAACAAATTTTTCAAGTCTTTATGTCCAATGATTAAAAGACACATGATATAATAGTAAAGATATTAGTTAATAATAAGTTTTTCGAGCCCTTATGTCCAATGATTAAAAGACACATGATATAATAGTAAAGATATTAGTTAGTAACAAGTTTTTCGAGCCTTTATGTCCAATGATTAAAAAACACATGATTTAATAATAAAAATATTAGTTAATAACAAGTTTTTCGAGCCTTTATGTCCAATGATTAAAAGACCCATGATATAGCAGTAAAGATATTAGTTAATAACAAGTTTTTCGAGCCTTTATGTCCAATGATTAAAAAACACATGATATGATAGTAAAGATATTAGTTAATAATAGGTTTTTCGAGTCTTTATGTCCAATGATTAAAAAACGCATGATATAATAGTAAAGATATTAGTTAATAACAAGTTTTTTGAGCCCTTATGTCCAATGATTAAAAGACACATGATATAATAGTAAAGATATTAGTTAATAACAAGTTTTCCGAGCCCTCATGTCCAACGATTAAAAGACACATGATATAATAGCAAAGGTATTAGTTAGCAGCAAGTTTTTCGAGTCTTTATGTCCAATAATTAAAAGACACATGATATAATAGTAAAGATATTAGTTAATAACAAGTTTTTCGAGCCCTTATGTCCAATGATTAAAAGACACATGATATAATAGTAAAGATATTAGTTAGTAACAAGTTTTTCGAGCCTTTATGTCCAATGATTAAAAGACACATGATTTAATAGTAAAAATATTAGTTAATAACAAGTTTTTCGAGCCTTTATGTCCAATGATTAAAAGACACGTGATATAATAGTAAAGATATTAGTTTATAACAAGTTTTTCAAGCCTTTATGTCCAATGATTAAAAGACACATGATATAATAGTAAAGATATTAGTTAATAATAGGTTTTTCGAGTCTTTATGTCCAATGATTAAAAAACACATGATATAATAGTAAAGATATTAGTTAATAAGAAGTTTTTCGAGCCCTTATGTCCAATGATTAAAAGACACATGATATAATAGTAAAGATATTAGTTAGTAACTAGTTTTTCGAGCCTTTATGTCCATTGATTAAAAGACCCATGATATGATAGTAAAGATATTAGTTAATAATAGGTTTTTCGAGTCTTTATGTCCAATGATTAAATGACCCATGATATGATAGTAAAGATTTTAGTTAATAACAACTTTTTCGAGCCTTTATGTCCAATGATTAAAAGACCCATGATATGATAGTATAGATTTTAGTTAATAACAAGTTTTTCGAGTCTTTATGTCCAATGATTAAAAGACACATGATATATTTAGAATAATAGTAAAAATATTAGTTAGTAACAAGTTTTTCGAGTCTTTATGTCCAATGATTAAAAGACACATGATATAATAGTAAAGATAATAGTTAATAACAAGTTTTTCGATCCCTTATGTCCAATGATTAAAAGACACATGATATGATAGTAAAGATATTAGTTAATAACAAGTTTTCCGAGCCTTTATGTCCAATGATTAAAAGACACATGATATAATAGTAAAGATATTAGTTAGTAACAAGTTTTTCGAGCCTTTATGTCCAATGATTAAAAGACCCATGATATGATAGTAAAGATATTAGTTAATAACAAGTTTTTCGAGCCTTTATGTCCAATGATTAAAAGACACATGATATAATAGTAAAGATATTAGTTAATAACAAGTTTTTCGAGCCTTTATGTCCAGTGATTAAAAGACACATGATATGATAGTAAAGATATTAGTTAATAATAGGTTTTTCGAGTCTTTTTGTCCAATGATTAAAAGACACATGATATAATAGTAAAGATATTAGTTAATAACAAGTTTTTCGAGCCTTTATGTTCAATGATTAAAAGACACATGATATGATAGTAAAGTTATTAGTTAATAATAGGTTTTTCGAGTCTTTATGTCCAATGATTAAAAAACACATGATATAATAGTAAAGATATTAGTTAATAACAAGTTTTTCGAGCCCTTATGTCCAATGATTAAAAGACACATGATATAATAGTAAAGATATTAGTTAGTAACTAGTTTTTCGAGCCTTTATGTCCAATGATTAAAAGACCCATGATATGATAGTAAAGATATTAGTTAATAATAGGTTTTTCGAGTCTTTATGTCCAATGATTAAAAGACACATGATATAATAGTAAAGATATTAGTTAGTAACTAGTTTTTCGAGCCTTTATGTCCAATGATTAAAAGACCCATGATATGATGGTAAAGATATTAGTTAATAATAGGTTTTTCGAGTCTTTATGTCCAATGATTAAAAGACACATGATATAATAGTAAAGATATTAGTTAATAACAAGTTTTTCGAGCCCTTATGTCCAATGATTAAACGACACATGATTTAATAGTAAAAATATTAGTTAATAACAAGTTTTTCGAGCCTTTATGTCCAATGATTAAAAGACCCATGATATAATAGTAAATATATTAGTTAATAACAAGTTTTTCGAGCCTTTATGTCCAATGATTAAAAGACACATGATATAATAGTAAAGATATTAGTTAATAAGAAGTTTTTCGAGCCCTTATGTCCAATGATTAAAAAACACATGATATGATAGTAAAGATATTAGTTAATAACAAGTTTTTCGAGTCTTTATATCCAATGATTAAAAGACAAATGATATAATAGTAAAGATATTAGTTAATAACAAGTTTTTTGAGCCCTTATGTCCAATGATTAAAAGACACATGATATAATAGTAAACATATTAGTTAGTAACAAGTTTTTTGAGCCCTTATGTCCAATGATTAAAAGACACATGATATAATAGTAAAGATATTAGTTAGTAACAAGTTTTTCGAGCCTTTATGTCCAATGATTAAAAGACACATGATATAATAGTAAAGATATTAGTTAGTAACAAGTTTTTCGAGCCTTTATGTCCAATGATTAAAAGACACATGATATAATAGTAAAGCTATTAGTTAATAATAGGTTTTTCGAGCCTTTATGTCCAATGATTAAAAAACACATGGTTTAATACTAAAGATATTAGTTAATAATAGGTTTTTCGAGCCTTTATGTCCAATGATTAAAAGACACATGATATGATAGTAAAGATATTAGTTAATAACAAGTTTTTCGAGTCTTTATGTCCAGTGATTAAAAGACACATAATATAACAGTAAAGATATTAGTTAATAACAAGTTTTTCGAGCCCTTATGTCCAATGATTAAAAGACACATGATTTAATAGTAAAAATATTAGTAAATAACAAGTTTTTCGAGCCTTTATGTCCAATGATTAAAGACACATGATTTAATAGTAAAAATATTAGTTAATAACAAGTTTTTCGAGCCTTATGTCCAATGATTAAAAGATACATGATATAATAGTAAAGATATTAGTTAATAACAAGTTTTTCGAGCCTTTATGTCCAATGACTAAAGACACGTGATATAATAGTAAAGATATTAGTTAATAACAAGTTTTTCGAGCCTTTATGTCCAATGATTAAAAGACACGTGATATAATAGTAAAGATATTAGTTAATAACAAGTTTTTTGAACCCTTATGTCCAATGATTAAAAGACACATGACATAATAGTAAAGATATTAGTTAATAACAAGTTTTTCGAGCCTTTATGTCCAATGATTAAAAGGCACATGATTTAATAGTAAAAATATTAGTTAATAACAAGTTTTTCGAGCCTTTATGTCCAATGATTAAAAGACACATGATTTAATAGTAAAAATATTAGTTAATAACAAGTTTTTCGAGCCCTTATGTCCAATGATTAAAAGACCCATGATAAGATAGTAAAGATATTAGTTAATAACAAGTTTTTCGAGTCTTTATGTCCAATGATTAAAAGACATGATATAATAGTAAACATATTAGTTAATAACAAGTTTTTGAGCCCTTAGTCCAATGATTAAAGACACATGATATAATAGTAAACATATTAGTTAATAACAAGTTTTTTGAGCCCTTATGTCCAATGATTAAAAGACACATGATTTAATAGTAAAGATATTAGTTAGTAACAAATTTTTCAAGTCTTTATGTCCAATGATTAAGAGACACATGATATAATAGTAAAGATATTAGTTAATAATAAGTTTTTCGAGCCCTTATGTCCAATGATTAAAAGACACATGATATAATAGTAAAGATATTAGTTAGTAACAAGTTTTTCGAGCCTTTATGTCCAATGATTAAAAGACACATGATTTAATAGTAAAAATATTAGTTAATAACAAGTTTTTCGAGCCTTTATCTCCAATGATTAAAAGACCCATGATATAGCAGTAAAGATATTAGTTAATAATAGGTTTTTCGGGTCTTTATGTCCAATGATTAAAAAACGCATGATATAATAGTAAAGAATTAGTTAATAACAAGTTTTTTGAGCCCTTATGTCCAATGATTAAAAGACACATGATATAATAGTAAAGATATTAGTTAATAACAAGTTTTCCGAGCCCTCATGTCCAATGATTAAAAGACACATGATATAATAGCAAAGATATTAGTTAGCAACAAGTTTTTCGAGTCTTTATGTCCAATAATTAAAAGACACATGATATAATAGTAAAGATATTAGTTAATAACAAGTTTTTCGAGCCCTTATGTCCAATGATTAAAAGACACATGATATAATAGTAAAGATATTTAGTTAGTAACAAGTTTTCGAGCCTTTATGTCCAATGATTAAAAGACACATGATTTAATAGTAAAAATATTAGTTAATAACAAGTTTTTCGAGCCTTTATGTCCAATGATTAAAAGACACGTGATATAATAGTAAAGATATTAGTTAATAACAAGTTTTTCGAGCCCTTATGTCCAATGATTAAAAGACCCATGATATGATAGTAAAGATATTAATTAATAACAAGTTTTTCGAGTCTTTATGTCCAATGATTAAAAGACACATGATATAATAGTAAACATATTAGTTAATAACAAGTTTTTTGAGCCCTTATGTCCAATGGTTAAAAGACACATGATATAATAGTAAACATATTAGTTAATAACAAGTTTTTTGAGCCCTTATGTCCAATGATTAAAAGACACATGATTTAATAGTAAAGATATTTGTTAGTAACAAATTTTTCAAGTCTTTATGTCCAATGATTAAAAGACACATGATATAATAGTAAAGATATTAGTTAATAATAAGTTTTTCGAGCCCTTATGTCCAATGATTAAAAGACACATGATATAATAGTAAAGATATTAGTTAGTAACAAGTTTTCGAGCCTTTATGTCCAATGATTAAAAAACACATGATTTAATAATAAAAATATTAGTTAATAACAAGTTTTTCGAGCCTTTATGTCCAATGATTAAAAGACCCATGATATAGCAGTAAAGAGATTAGTTAATAACAAGTTTTTCGAGCCTTTATGTCCAATGATTAAAAAACACATGATATGATAGTAAAGATATTAGTTAATAATAGGTTTTTCGAGTCTTTATGTCCAATGATTAAAAAACGCATGATATAATAGTAAAGATATTAGTTAATAACAAGTTTTTTGAGCCCTTATGTCCAATGATTAAAAGACACATGATATAATAGTAAAGATATTAGTTAATAACAAGTTTTCCGAGCCCTCATGTCCAATGATTAAAAGACACATGATATAATAGCAAAGATATTAGTTAGCAGCAAGTTTTTCGAGTCTTTATGTCCAATAATTAAAAGACACATGATATAATAGTAAAGATATTAGTTAATAACAAGTTTTCGAGCCCTTATGTCCAATGATTAAAAGACACATGATATAATAGTAAAGATATTAGTTAGTAACAAGTTTTTCGAGCCTTTATGTCCAATGATTAAAAGACACATGATTTAATAGTAAAAATATTAGTTAATAACAAGTTTTTCGAGCCTTTATGTCCAATGATTAAAAGACACGTGATATAATAGTAAAGATATTAGTTTATAACAAGTTTTTCAAGCCTTTATGTCCAATGATAAAAGACACATGATATAATAGTAAAGATATTAGTTAATAATAGGTTTTTCGAGTCTTTATGTCCAATGATTAAAAAACACATGATATAATAGAAAGATATTAGTTAATAAGAAGTTTTCGAGCCCTTATGTCCAATGATTAAAAGACACATGATATAATAGTAAAGATATTAGTTAGTAACTAGTTTTTCGAGCCTTTATGTCCATTGATTAAAAGACCCATGATATGATAGTAAAGATATTAGTTAATAATAGGTTTTTCGAGTCTTTATGTCCAATGATTAAATGACCCATGATATGA
>NW_027657553.1:0-24953 GCF_964235325.1 Thermobia domestica | reverse complement strand
TATTCTGATGCGTAGTTTGCGAATCCGCCCTTAAACTTGAAAAAATAGTCATGTTCGGTGTAAGAAAGTGCTAGGAATATTATAAGGCGCGTCTAATTCTACACAATTTGCTAGATATGGTGGAATCACGAAATTGCGTTCAAGTGTGTAGAGTACAGCGCATGTCGAGGGAAAATTCCGACATGTTGGAAAAGTCGTCATCTTCGATTCAAAATGGCGGCTCAAAAATTTGTAACCATGAAAATTGTAAGTTGTGCTCTTGGTAGGTAAGCCAGGTTTCGCTATGTTATTAAGGACGTAGTTCAGTTTAAGTGATGAAACAAATCATTGGATAAGTCGCCATCTTGAATTCAAATTGCCATATTTTTGAATTGCCTTCATTTCGGCCTCTTATGTGGTATATTGAGGCAGAATAGAACAAGCAGAATTCAACGTAGTAAGTTAGCTCCGCGGTAAAGTGTCTGGTTTCTGAGTAGCAGGTCTGGGTTCGATTCCCAACAAGTTTTTCTCTCACTTTTTCTTTCTTTGAAAGTTTATTTTTATAGCATAGGTGATTGAAAATAAGCTTGACTCTATCATATACGGCATTTCATTCCAACCGGACCCGCAACTAAAACTATTAAATCGAAAGGGGCACTTTCCCACGTATCTTTTATATTATAAATATGTACGCTGCCGACGAGACAATTTTCAAGAGGGGCCCATTTGTGTGTGTGTGTATGAGCGTGTGTGTGCAGTGGCGTACGCAGGAATTTATTTCGGGAGGGGTCCAAACTCAATATCTGTGTATTTTATATTGAAATTCCTAAACTTGTCCCAAAAATAGGCTACATTTACACAAAAGTTGGAATTTCGGGGGTGGTCCGGACCCCCAGGAACCACCCCCTGCGTACGTCCCTGTATGTGTGTGTATTTCCTTAAAATTAATACTTTATACTTTCTATTTGTGGTATTCACTCCAAATTTGGTATACGCAGGTATCTTAACGAGGGACATAAAAGGGGAGAGAGATACTTTGCAATCGTTTCCGGTTTGAAGTAGACACTGTTGTCGCGAGACAAAATGTATTGTTGTCTTGTATGGAAACTATATCGTGAAAAAGATGCCCATTGTTTCTTTCAGACTCTTTTTGGGGAACACCGCCTCCTCAGAGCGCCCCTGGCGAGATCAAAATAATACGTATATAATACAATAACAAATAGAATGTTATCAGCAGTGCCCCCGGGGTAATACTCCCCCCCGAACATTGCTTCCGATAGAGACACTGGTGATGCTCCATTTCCAATGCTACATATGTTTGATTTTAAATACTTCAGTATCGTCTCGAAACTTTACACGAACATACTGCCTAGTTTCGAGACCATCTCAACAGTTAGCGTATAAATATATCCTTTCCGTCTATGTCTGTAATAACGAAAATATTTTGTTCACGCAATGCCAACAGAAATTATTTTGATAAAACAAAGCAACGTGATAAGAAAAAAAACGCAAGATAAAACAAGGTCGGCGGGGATTCGAACCCAGACCTGCTACTCAGAAACCAGACACTTTACCGCGGAGCTAACTTACTACGTTGAATTCTGCTTGTTCTATTCTCCTCAATATACCACATAAGAGGCCAAATGAAGGCAATTCAAAAATATGGAAATTTTGAATTCAAGATGGTGACTTCTCCAATGATTTGTTTCTTCACTTAAACTGAACTACGTCCTTAATAACATAGCGAAACCTGGCTTACCTACCAAGAGCACAACTTACAATTTTCATGGTTACAAATTCTTGAGCCGCCATTTTGAATCGAAGATGACGACTTTTCCAACATGTCGGAATTTTCCCCTCACATGCGCTGTACTCTACACACTTGAACGCAATTTCGTGATTCCACCATATCTACAAATTGTGTAGAATTAGACGCCCCCCTTATAATATTCCTAGCACTTTCTTACACCGAACATGACTATTTTTTTTCAAGTTTAAGAGCGGATTCGCAAACTACGCATCAGAATAAACATCACCTCGAAATTTCTACCTCCTAGATACAGCCATTACAAATTTCACATTTTTTCGATTTGCGCCGCGAAACGAAAACGAATTTTAATGCTCTTTTTTCTATCATAAACTATGTTCCTAGCTTCACTGCCTGACAAAATATGACGTTTCTATGGTGTGCGGAACTACTCTAAAAACCAGCATTTCAAACCGACGAAAAATTTCGACACTTCATTTACATGGAAAATGTCGCCTTTTTCGTGATATCGGAATTTTCCCATTACTCACATCCCATGACGAACAAGTATGCAAAATTTTGTGTTTGTATGTTTTGTGGAAGTATGCAAACAATTAAGTGTGTTTCCGATTATAGAGGTATATAATTCCACGGACGCGGGCCAGCTACGTACCAGTACTATGTGAGCAGTAAGTAGGAAATTCAAAATCTAACGAATTGAGTAGTGTAGGGGAACGACGTAAGCTTACTGTGCAAAAGACCTGGGTTCGATTCCCAACAAGTTTTTCTCTCACTTTTTCTTTCTTTGAAAGTTTATTTTTATAGCATAGGTGATTGAAAATAAGCTTGACTCTATCATATACGGCATTTCATTCCAACCGGACCCGCAACTAAAACTATTAAATCGAAAGGGGCACTTTCCCACGTATCTTTTATATTATAAATATGTACGCTGCCGACGAGACAATTTTCAAGAGGGGCCCATTTGTGTGTGTGTGTATGAGCGTGTGTGTGCAGTGGCGTACGCAGGAATTTATTTCGGGAGGGGTCCAAACTCAATATCTGTGTATTTTATATTGAAATTCCTAAACTTGTCCCAAAAATAGGCTACATTTACACAAAAGTTGGAATTTCGGGGGTGGTCCGGACCCCCAGGAACCACCCCCTGCGTACGTCCCTGTATGTGTGTGTATTTCCTTAAAATTAATACTTTATACTTTCTATTTGTGGTATTCACTCCAAATTTGGTATACGCAGGTATCTTAACGAGGGACATAAAAGGGGAGAGAGATACTTTGCAATCGTTTCCGGTTTGAAGTAGACACTGTTGTCGCGAGACAAAATGTATTGTTGTCTTGTATGGAAACTATATCGTGAAAAAGATGCCCATTGTTTCTTTCAGACTCTTTTTGGGGAACACCGCCTCCTCAGAGCGCCCCTGGCGAGATCAAAATAATACGTATATAATACAATAACAAATAGAATGTTATCAGCAGTGCCCCCGGGGTAATACTCCCCCCCGAACATTGCTTCCGATAGAGACACTGGTGATGCTCCATTTCCAATGCTACATATGTTTGATTTTAAATACTTCAGTATCGTCTCGAAACTTTACACGAACATACTGCCTAGTTTCGAGACCATCTCAACAGTTAGCGTATAAATATATCCTTTCCGTCTATGTCTGTAATAACGAAAATATTTTGTTCACGCAATGCCAACAGAAATTATTTTGATAAAACAAAGCAACGTGATAAGAAAAAAAAAAACGCAAGATAAAACAAGGTCGGCGGTGATTCGAACCCAGACCTGCTACTCAGAAACCAGACACTTTACCGCGGAGCTAACTTACTACGTTGAATTCTGCTTGTTCTATTCTCCTCAATATACCACATAAGAGGCCAAATGAAGGCAATTCAAAAATATGGCAATTTTGAATTCAAGATGGCGACTTATCCAATGATTTGTTTCATCACTTAAACTGAACTACGTCCTTAATAACATAGCGAAACCTGGCTTACCTACCAAGAGCACAACTTACAATTTTCATGGTTACAAATTTTTGAGCCGCCATTTTGAATCGAAGATGACGACTTTTCCAACATGTCGGAATTTTCCCCTCACATGCGCTGTACTCTACACACTTGAACGCAATTTCGTGATTCCACCATATCTACAAATTGTGTAGAATTAGACGCGCCCTTATAATATTCCTAGCACTTTCTTACACCGAACATGACTATTTTTTTCAAGTTTAAGGGCGGATTCGCAAACTACGCATCAGAATAAACATCATCTCGAAATTTCTACCTCCTAGATACAGCCATTACAAATTTCACATTTTTTCGATTTGCGCCGCGAAACGAAAACGAATTTTAATGCTCTTTTTTCTATCATAAACTATGTTCCTAGCTTCACTGCCTGACAAAATATGACTTTTCTATGGTGTGCGGAACTACTCTAAAAACCAGCATTTCAAACCGACGAAAAATTTCGACACTTCATTTACATGGAAAATGTCGCCTTTTTCGTGATATCGGAATTTTCCCATTACTCACATCCCATGACGAACAAGTATGCAAAATTTTGTGTTTGTATGTTTTGTGGAAGTATGCAAACAATTAAGTGTGTTTCCGATTATAGAGGTATATAATTCCACGGACGCGGGCCAGCTACGTACCAGTACTATGTGAGCAGTAAGTAGGAAATCCAAAATCTAACGAATTGAGTAGTGTAGGGGAACGACGTAAGCTTACTGTGCAAAAGACCTGGGTTCGATTCCCAACAAGTTTTTCTCTCACTTTTTCTTTCTTTGAAAGTTTATTTTTATAGCATAGGTGATTGAAAATAAGCTTGACTCTATCATATACGGCATTTCATTCCAACCGGACCCGCAACTAAAACTATTAAATCGAAAGGGGCACTTTCCCACGTATCTTTTATATTATAAATATGTACGCTGCCGACGAGACAATTTTCAAGAGGGGCCCATTTGTGTGTGTGTGTATGAGCGTGTGTGTGCAGTGGCGTACGCAGGAATTTATTTCGGGAGGGGTCCAAACTCAATATCTGTGTATTTTATATTGAAATTCCTAAACTTGTCCCAAAAATAGGCTACATTTACACAAAAGTTGGAATTTCGGGGGTGGTCCGGACCCCCAGGAACCACCCCCTGCGTACGTCCCTGTATGTGTGTGTATTTCCTTAAAATTAATACTTTATACTTTCTATTTGTGGTATTCACTCCAAATTTGGTATACGCAGGTATCTTAACGAGGGACATAAAAGGGGAGAGAGATACTTTGCAATCGTTTCCGGTTTGAAGTAGACACTGTTGTCGCGAGACAAAATGTATTGTTGTCTTGTATGGAAACTATATCGTGAAAAAGATGCCCATTGTTTCTTTCAGACTCTTTTTGGGGAACACCGCCTCCTCAGAGCGCCCCTGGCGAGATCAAAATAATACGTATATAATACAATAACAAATAGAATGTTATCAGCAGTGCCCCCGGGGTAATACTCCCCCCCGAACATTGCTTCCGATAGAGACACTGGTGATGCTCCATTTCCAATGCTACATATGTTTGATTTTAAATACTTCAGTATCGTCTCGAAACTTTACACGAACATACTGCCTAGTTTCGAGACCATCTCAACAGTTAGCGTATAAATATATCCTTTCCGTCTATGTCTGTAATAACGAAAATATTTTGTTCACGCAATGCCAACAGAAATTATTTTGATAAAACAAAGCAACGTGATAAGAAAAAAAAAACGCAAGATAAAACAAGGTCGGCGGTGATTCGAACCCAGACCTGCTACTCAGAAACCAGACACTTTACCGCGGAGCTAACTTACTACGTTGAATTCTGCTTGTTCTATTCTCCTCAATATACCACATAAGAGGCCAAATGAAGGCAATTCAAAAATATGGCAATTTTGAATTCAAGATGGCGACTTATCCAATGATTTGTTTCATCACTTAAACTGAACTACGTCCTTAATAACATAGCGAAACCTGGCTTACCTACCAAGAGCACAACTTACAATTTTCATGGTTACAAATTTTTGAGCCGCCATTTTGAATCGAAGATGACGACTTTTCCAACATGTCGGAATTTTCCCCTCACATGCGCTGTACTCTACACACTTGAACGCAATTTCGTGATTCCACCATATCTACAAATTGTGTAGAATTAGACGCGCCCTTATAATATTCCTAGCACTTTCTTACACCGAACATGACTATTTTTTTCAAGTTTAAGGGCGGATTCGCAAACTACGCATCAGAATAAACATCACCTCGAAATTTCTACCTCCTAGATACAGCCATTACAAATTTCACATTTTTTCGATTTGCGCCGCGAAACGAAAACGAATTTTAATGCTCTTTTTTCTATCATAAACTATGTTCCTAGCTTCACTGCCTGACAAAATATGACGTTTCTATGGTGTGCGGAACTACTCTAAAAACCAGCATTTCAAACCGACGAAAAATTTCGACACTTCATTTACATGGAAAATGTCGCCTTTTTCGTGATATCGGAATTTTCCCATTACTCACATCCCATGACGAACAAGTATGCAAAATTTTGTGTTTGTATGTTTTGTGGAAGTATGCAAACAATTAAGTGTGTTTCCGATTATAGAGGTATATAATTCCACGGACGCGGGCCAGCTACGTACCAGTACTATGTGAGCAGTAAGTAGGAAATCCAAAATCTAACGAATTGAGTAGTGTAGGGGAACGACGTAAGCTTACTGTGCAAAAGACCTGGGTTCGATTCCCAACAAGTTTTTCTCTCACTTTTTCTTTCTTTGAAAGTTTATTTTTATAGCATAGGTGATTGAAAATAAGCTTGACTCTATCATATACGGCATTTCATTCCAACCGGACCCGCAACTAAAACTATTAAATCGAAAGGGGCACTTTCCCACGTATCTTTTATATTATAAATATGTACGCTGCCGACGAGACAATTTTCAAGAGGGGCCCATTTGTGTGTGTGTGTATGAGCGTGTGTGTGCAGTGGCGTACGCAGGAATTTATTTCGGGAGGGGTCCAAACTCAATATCTGTGTATTTTATATTGAAATTCCTAAACTTGTCCCAAAAATAGGCTACATTTACACAAAAGTTGGAATTTCGGGGGTGGTCCGGACCCCCAGGAACCACCCCCTGCGTACGTCCCTGTATGTGTGTGTATTTCCTTAAAATTAATACTTTATACTTTCTATTTGTGGTATTCACTCCAAATTTGGTATACGCAGGTATCTTAACGAGGGACATAAAAGGGGAGAGAGATACTTTGCAATCGTTTCCGGTTTGAAGTAGACACTGTTGTCGCGAGACAAAATGTATTGTTGTCTTGTATGGAAACTATATCGTGAAAAAGATGCCCATTGTTTCTTTCAGACTCTTTTTGGGGAACACCGCCTCCTCAGAGCGCCCCTGGCGAGATCAAAATAATACGTATATAATACAATAACAAATAGAATGTTATCAGCAGTGCCCCCGGGGTAATACTCCCCCCCGAACATTGCTTCCGATAGAGACACTGGTGATGCTCCATTTCCAATGCTACATATGTTTGATTTTAAATACTTCAGTATCGTCTCGAAACTTTACACGAACATACTGCCTAGTTTCGAGACCATCTCAACAGTTAGCGTATAAATATATCCTTTCCGTCTATGTCTGTAATAACGAAAATATTTTGTTCACGCAATGCCAACAGAAATTATTTTGATAAAACAAAGCAACGTGATAAGAAAAAAAACGCAAGATAAAACAAGGTCGGCGGGGATTCGAACCCAGACCTGCTACTCAGAAACCAGACACTTTACCGCGGAGCTAACTTACTACGTTGAATTCTGCTTGTTCTATTCTCCTCAATATACCACATAAGAGGCCAAATGAAGGCAATTCAAAAATATGGCAATTTTGAATTCAAGATGGTGACTTCTCCAATGATTTGTTTCTTCACTTAAACTGAACTACGTCCTTAATAACATAGCGAAACCTGGCTTACCTACCAAGAGCACAACTTACAATTTTCATGGTTACAAATTCTTGAGCCGCCATTTTGAATCGAAGATGACGACTTTTCCAACATGTCGGAATTTTCCCCTCACATGCGCTGTACTCTACACACTTGAACGCAATTTCGTGATTCCACCATATCTACAAATTGTGTAGAATTAGACGCGCCCTTATAATATTCCTAGCACTTTCTTACACCGAACATGACTATTTTTTTTCAAGTTTAAGAGCGGATTCGCAAACTACGCATCAGAATAAACATCACCTCGAAATTTCTACCTCCTAGATACAGCCATTACAAATTTCACATTTTTTCGATTTGCGCCGCGAAACGAAAACGAATTTTAATGCTCTTTTTTCTATCATAAACTATGTTCCTAGCTTCACTGCCTGACAAAATATGACGTTTCTATGGTGTGCGGAACTACTCTAAAAACCAGCATTTCAAACCGACGAAAAATTTCGACACTTCATTTACATGGAAAATGTCGCCTTTTTCGTGATATCGGAATTTTCCCATTACTCACATCCCATGACGAACAAGTATGCAAAATTTTGTGTTTGTATGTTTTGTGGAAGTATGCAAACAATTAAGTGTGTTTCCGATTATAGAGGTATATAATTCCACGGACGCGGGCCAGCTACGTACCAGTACTATGTGAGCAGTAAGTAGGAAATTCAAAATCTAACGAATTGAGTAGTGTAGGGGAACGACGTAAGCTTACTGTGCAAAAGACCTGGGTTCGATTCCCAACAAGTTTTTCTCTCACTTTTTCTTTCTTTGAAAGTTTATTTTTATAGCATAGGTGATTGAAAATAAGCTTGACTCTATCATATACGGCATTTCATTCCAACCGGACCCGCAACTAAAACTATTAAATCGAAAGGGGCACTTTCCCACGTATCTTTTATATTATAAATATGTACGCTGCCGACGAGACAATTTTCAAGAGGGGCCCATTTGTGTGTGTGTGTATGAGCGTGTGTGTGCAGTGGCGTACGCAGGAATTTATTTCGGGAGGGGTCCAAACTCAATATCTGTGTATTTTATATTGAAATTCCTAAACTTGTCCCAAAAATAGGCTACATTTACACAAAAGTTGGAATTTCGGGGGTGGTCCGGACCCCCAGGAACCACCCCCTGCGTACGTCCCTGTATGTGTGTGTATTTCCTTAAAATTAATACTTTATACTTTCTATTTGTGGTATTCACTCCAAATTTGGTATACGCAGGTATCTTAACGAGGGACATAAAAGGGGAGAGAGATACTTTGCAATCGTTTCCGGTTTGAAGTAGACACTGTTGTCGCGAGACAAAATGTATTGTTGTCTTGTATGGAAACTATATCGTGAAAAAGATGCCCATTGTTTCTTTCAGACTCTTTTTGGGGAACACCGCCTCCTCAGAGCGCCCCTGGCGAGATCAAAATAATACGTATATAATACAATAACAAATATAATGTTATCAGCAGTGCCCCCGGGGTAATACTCCCCCCCGAACATTGCTTCCGATAGAGACACTGGTGATGCTCCATTTCCAATGCTACATATGTTTGATTTTAAATACTTCAGTATCGTCTCGAAACTTTACACGAACATACTGCCTAGTTTCGAGACCATCTCAACAGTTAGCGTATAAATATATCCTTTCCGTCTATGTCTGTAATAACGAAAATATTTTGTTCACGCAATGCCAACAGAAATTATTTTGATAAAACAAAGCAACGTGATAAGAAAAAAAAAACGCAAGATAAAACAAGGTCGGCGGTGATTCGAACCCAGACCTGCTACTCAGAAACCAGACACTTTACCGCGGAGCTAACTTACTACGTTGAATTCTGCTTGTTCTATTCTCCTCAATATACCACATAAGAGGCCAAATGAAGGCAATTCAAAAATATGGCAATTTTGAATTCAAGATGGCGACTTATCCAATGATTTGTTTCATCACTTAAACTGAACTACGTCCTTAATAACATAGCGAAACCTGGCTTACCTACCAAGAGCACAACTTACAATTTTCATGGTTACAAATTTTTGAGCCGCCATTTTGAATCGAAGATGACGACTTTTCCAACATGTCGGAATTTTCCCCTCACATGCGCTGTACTCTACACACTTGAACGCAATTTCGTGATTCCACCATATCTACAAATTGTGTAGAATTAGACGCGCCCTTATAATATTCCTAGCACTTTCTTACACCGAACATGACTATTTTTTTCAAGTTTAAGGGCGGATTCGCAAACTACGCATCAGAATAAACATCATCTCGAAATTTCTACCTCCTAGATACAGCCATTACAAATTTCACATTTTTTCGATTTGCGCCGCGAAACGAAAACGAATTTTAATGCTCTTTTTTCTATCATAAACTATGTTCCTAGCTTCACTGCCTGACAAAATATGACTTTTCTATGGTGTGCGGAACTACTCTAAAAACTAGCATTTCAAACCGACGAAAAATTTCGACACTTCATTTACATGGAAAATGTCGCCTTTTTCGTGATATCGGAATTTTCCCATTACTCACATCCCATGACGAACAAGTATGCAAAATTTTGTGTTTGTATGTTTTGTGGAAGTATGCAAACAATTAAGTGTGTTTCCGATTATAGAGGTATATAATTCCACGGACGCGGGCCAGCTACGTACCAGTACTATGTGAGCAGTAAGTAGGAAATCCAAAATCTAACGAATTGAGTAGTGTAGGGGAACGACGTAAGCTTACTGTGCAAAAGACCTGGGTTCGATTCCCAACAAGTTTTTCTCTCACTTTTTCTTTCTTTGAAAGTTTATTTTTATAGCATAGGTGATTGAAAATAAGCTTGACTCTATCATATACGGCATTTCATTCCAACCGGACCCGCAACTAAAACTATTAAATCGAAAGGGGCACTTTCCCACGTATCTTTTATATTATAAATATGTACGCTGCCGACGAGACAATTTTCAAGAGGGGCCCATTTGTGTGTGTGTGTATGAGCGTGTGTGTGCAGTGGCGTACGCAGGAATTTATTTCGGGAGGGGTCCAAACTCAATATCTGTGTATTTTATATTGAAATTCCTAAACTTGTCCCAAAAATAGGCTACATTTACACAAAAGTTGGAATTTCGGGGGTGGTCCGGACCCCCAGGAACCACCCCCTGCGTACGTCCCTGTATGTGTGTGTATTTCCTTAAAATTAATACTTTATACTTTCTATTTGTGGTATTCACTCCAAATTTGGTATACGCAGGTATCTTAACGAGGGACATAAAAGGGGAGAGAGATACTTTGCAATCGTTTCCGGTTTGAAGTAGACACTGTTGTCGCGAGACAAAATGTATTGTTGTCTTGTATGGAAACTATATCGTGAAAAAGATGCCCATTGTTTCTTTCAGACTCTTTTTGGGGAACACCGCCTCCTCAGAGCGCCCCTGGCGAGATCAAAATAATACGTATATAATACAATAACAAATAGAATGTTATCAGCAGTGCCCCCGGGGTAATACTCCCCCCCGAACATTGCTTCCGATAGAGACACTGGTGATGCTCCATTTCCAATGCTACATATGTTTGATTTTAAATACTTCAGTATCGTCTCGAAACTTTACACGAACATACTGCCTAGTTTCGAGACCATCTCAACAGTTAGCGTATAAATATATCCTTTCCGTCTATGTCTGTAATAACGAAAATATTTTGTTCACGCAGTGCCAACAGAAATTATTTTGATAAAACAAAGCAACGTGATAAGAAAAAAAACGCAAGATAAAACAAGGTCGGCGGGGATTCGAACCCAGACCTGCTACTGAGAAACCAGACACTTTACCGCGGAGCTAACTTACTACGTTGAATTCTGCTTGTTCTATTCTCCTCAATATACCACATAAGAAACCAAATGAAGGCAATTCAAAAATATGGCAATTTTGAATTCAAGATGGTGACTTCTCCAATGATTTGTTTCTTCACTTAAACTGAACTACGTCCTTAATAACATAGCGAAACCTGGCTTACCTACCAAGAGCACAACTTACAATTTTCATGGTTACAAATTCTTGAGCCGCCATTTTGAATCGAAGATGACGACTTTTCCAACATGTCGGAATTTTCCCCTCACATGCGCTGTACTCTACACACTTGAACGCAATTTCGTGATTCCACCATATCTACAAATTGTGTAGAATTAGACGACCCCTTATAATATTCCTAGCACTTTCTTACACCGAACATGACTATTTTTTTCAAGTTTAAGGGCGGATTCGCAAACTACGCATCAGAATAAACATCACCTCGAAATTTCTACCTCCTAGATACAGCCATTACAAATTTCACATTTTTTCGATTTGCGCCGCGAAACGAAAACGAATTTTAATGCTCTTTTTTCTATCATAAACTATGTTCCTAGCTTCACTGCCTGACAAAATATGACGTTTCTATGGTGTGCGGAACTACTCTAAAAACCAGCATTTCAAACCGACGAAAAATTTCGACACTTCATTTACATGGAAAATGTCGCCTTTTTCGTGATATCGGAATTTTCCCATTACTCACATCCCATGACGAACAAGTATGCAAAATTTTGTGTTTGTATGTTTTGTGGAAGTATGCAAACAATTAAGTGTGTTTCCGATTATAGAGGTATATAATTCCACGGACGCGGGCCAGCTACGTACCAGTAATATGTGAGCAGTAAGTAGGAAATCCAAAATCTAACGAATTTAGTAGTGTAGGGGAACGACGTAAGCTTACTGTGCAAAAGACCTGGGTTCGATTCCCAACAAGTTTTTCTCTCACTTTTTCTTTCTTTGAAAGTTTATTTTTATAGCATAGGTGATTGAAAATAAGCTTGACTCTATCATATACGGCATTTCATTCCAACCGGACCCGCAACTAAAACTATTAAATCGAAAGGGGCACTTTCCCACGTATCTTTTATATTATAAATATGTACGCTGCCGACGAGACAATTTTCAAGAGGGGCCCATTTGTGTGTGTGTGTATGAGCGTGTGTGTGCAGTGGCGTACGCAGGAATTTATTTCGGGAGGGGTCCAAACTCAATATCTGTGTATTTTATATTGAAATTCCTAAACTTGTCCCAAAAATAGGCTACATTTACACAAAAGTTGGAATTTCGGGGGTGGTCCGGACCCCCAGGAACCACCCCCTGCGTACGTCCCTGTATGTGTGTGTATTTCCTTAAAATTAATACTTTATACTTTCTATTTGTGGTATTCACTCCAAATTTGGTATACGCAGGTATCTTAACGAGGGACATAAAAGGGGAGAGAGATACTTTGCAATCGTTTCCGGTTTGAAGTAGACACTGTTGTCGCGAGACAAAATGTATTGTTGTCTTGTATGGAAACTATATCGTGAAAAAGATGCCCATTGTTTCTTTCAGACTCTTTTTGGGGAACACCGCCTCCTCAGAGCGCCCCTGGCGAGATCAAAATAATACGTATATAATACAATAACAAATAGAATGTTATCAGCAGTGCCCCCGGGGTAATACTCCCCCCCGAACATTGCTTCCGATAGAGACACTGGTGATGCTCCATTTCCAATGCTACATATGTTTGATTTTAAATACTTCAGTATCGTCTCGAAACTTTACACGAACATACTGCCTAGTTTCGAGACCATCTCAACAGTTAGCGTATAAATATATCCTTTCCGTCTATGTCTGTAATAACGAAAATATTTTGTTCACGCAATGCCAACAGAAATTATTTTGATAAAACAAAGCAACGTGATAAGAAAAAAAAACGCAAGATAAAACAAGGTCGGCGGTGATTCGAACCCAGACCTGCTACTCAGAAACCAGACACTTTACCGCGGAGCTAACTTACTACGTTGAATTCTGCTTGTTCTATTCTCCTCAATATACCACATAAGAGGCCAAATGAAGGCAATTCAAAAATATGGCAATTTTGAATTCAAGATGGCGACTTATCCAATGATTTGTTTCATCACTTAAACTGAACTACGTCCTTAATAACATAGCGAAACCTGGCTTACCTACCAAGAGCACAACTTACAATTTTCATGGTTACAAATTTTTGAGCCGCCATTTTGAATCGAAGATGACGACTTTTCCAACATGTCGGAATTTTCCCCTCACATGCGCTGTACTCTACACACTTGAACGCAATTTCGTGATTCCACCATATCTACAAATTGTGTAGAATTAGACGCGCCCTTATAATATTCCTAGCACTTTCTTACACCGAACATGACTATTTTTTTCAAGTTTAAGGGCGGATTCGCAAACTACGCATCAGAATAAACATCATCTCGAAATTTCTACCTCCTAGATACAGCCATTACAAATTTCACATTTTTTCGATTTGCGCCGCGAAACGAAAACGAATTTTAATGCTCTTTTTTCTATCATAAACTATGTTCCTAGCTTCACTGCCTGACAAAATATGACTTTTCTATGGTGTGCGGAACTACTCTAAAAACCAGCATTTCAAACCGACGAAAAATTTTGACACTTCATTTACATGGAAAATGTCGCCTTTTTCGTGATATCGGAATTTTCCCATTACTCACATCCCATGACGAACAAGTATGCAAAATTTTGTGTTTGTATGTTTTGTGGAAGTATGCAAACAATTAAGTGTGTTTCCGATTATAGAGGTATATAATTCCACGGACGCGGGCCAGCTACGTACCAGTACTATGTGAGCAGTAAGTAGGAAATCCAAAATCTAACGAATTGAGTAGTGTAGGGGAACGACGTAAGCTTACTGTGCAAAAGACCTGGGTTCGATTCCCAACAAGTTTTTCTCTCACTTTTTCTTTCTTTGAAAGTTTATTTTTATAGCATAGGTGATTGAAAATAAGCTTGACTCTATCATATACGGCATTTCATTCCAACCGGACCCGCAACTAAAACTATTAAATCGAAAGGGGCACTTTCCCACGTATCTTTTATATTATAAATATGTACGCTGCCGACGAGACAATTTTCAAGAGGGGCCCATTTGTGTGTGTGTGTATGAGCGTGTGTGTGCAGTGGCGTACGCAGGAATTTATTTCGGGAGGGGTCCAAACTCAATATCTGTGTATTTTATATTGAAATTCCTAAACTTGTCCCAAAAATAGGCTACATTTACACAAAAGTTGGAATTTCGGGGGTGGTCCGGACCCCCAGGAACCACCCCCTGCGTACGTCCCTGTATGTGTGTGTATTTCCTTAAAATTAATACTTTATACTTTCTATTTGTGGTATTCACTCCAAATTTGGTATACGCAGGTATCTTAACGAGGGACATAAAAGGGGAGAGAGATACTTTGCAATCGTTTCCGGTTTGAAGTAGACACTGTTGTCGCGAGACAAAATGTATTGTTGTCTTGTATGGAAACTATATCGTGAAAAAGATGCCCATTGTTTCTTTCAGACTCTTTTTGGGGAACACCGCCTCCTCAGAGCGCCCCTGGCGAGATCAAAATAATACGTATATAATACAATAACAAATAGAATGTTATCAGCAGTGCCCCCGGGGTAATACTCCCCCCCGAACATTGCTTCCGATAGAGACACTGGTGATGCTCCATTTCCAATGCTACATATGTTTGATTTTAAATACTTCAGTATCGTCTCGAAACTTTACACGAACATACTGCCTAGTTTCGAGACCATCTCAACAGTTAGCGTATAAATATATCCTTTCCGTCTATGTCTGTAATAACGAAAATATTTTGTTCACGCAATGCCAACAGAAATTATTTTGATAAAACAAAGCAACGTGATAAGAAAAAAAACGCAAGATAAAACAAGGTCGGCGGGGATTCGAACCCAGACCTGCTACTCAGAAACCAGACACTTTACCGCGGAGCTAACTTACTACGTTGAATTCTGCTTGTTCTATTCTCCTCAATATACCACATAAGAGGCCAAATGAAGGCAATTCAAAAATATGGCAATTTTGAATTCAAGATGGTGACTTCTCCAATGATTTGTTTCTTCACTTAAACTGAACTACGTCCTTAATAACATAGCGAAACCTGGCTTACCTACCAAGAGCACAACTTACAATTTTCATGGTTACAAATTCTTGAGCCGCCATTTTGAATCGAAGATGACGACTTTTCCAACATGTCGGAATTTTCCCCTCACATGCGCTGTACTCTACACACTTGAACGCAATTTCGTGATTCCACCATATCTACAAATTGTGTAGAATTAGACGACCCCTTATAATATTCCTAGCACTTTCTTACACCGAACATGACTATTTTTTTCAAGTTTAAGGGCGGATTCGCAAACTACGCATCAGAATAAACATCACCTCGAAATTTCTACCTCCTAGATACAGCCATTACAAATTTCACATTTTTTCGATTTGCGCCGCGAAACGAAAACGAATTTTAATGCTCTTTTTTCTATCATAAACTATGTTCCTAGCTTCACTGCCTGACAAAATATGACGTTTCTATGGTGTGCGGAACTACTCTAAAAACCAGCATTTCAAACCGACGAAAAATTTCGACACTTCATTTACATGGAAAATGTCGCCTTTTTCGTGATATCGGAATTTTCCCATTACTCACATCCCATGACGAACAAGTATGCAAAATTTTGTGTTTGTATGTTTTGTGGAAGTATGCAAACAATTAAGTGTGTTTCCGATTATAGAGGTATATAATTCCACGGACGCGGGCCAGCTACGTACCAGTAATATGTGAGCAGTAAGTAGGAAATCCAAAATCTAACGAATTGAGTAGTGTAGGGGAACGACGTAAGCTTACTGTGCAAAAGACCTGGGTTCGATTCCCAACAAGTTTTTCTCTCACTTTTTCTTTCTTTGAAAGTTTATTTTTATAGCATAGGTGATTGAAAATAAGCTTGACTCTATCATATACGGCATTTCATTCCAACCGGACCCGCAACTAAAACTATTAAATCGAAAGGGGCACTTTCCCACGTATCTTTTATATTATAAATATGTACGCTGCCGACGAGACAATTTTCAAGAGGGGCCCATTTGTGTGTGTGTGTATGAGCGTGTGTGTGCAGTGGCGTACGCAGGAATTTATTTCGGGAGGGGTCCAAACTCAATATCTGTGTATTTTATATTGAAATTCCTAAACTTGTCCCAAAAATAGGCTACATTTACACAAAAGTTGGAATTTCGGGGGTGGTCCGGACCCCCAGGAACCACCCCCTGCGTACGTCCCTGTATGTGTGTGTATTTCCTTAAAATTAATACTTTATACTTTCTATTTGTGGTATTCACTCCAAATTTGGTATACGCAGGTATCTTAACGAGGGACATAAAAGGGGAGAGAGATACTTTGCAATCGTTTCCGGTTTGAAGTAGACACTGTTGTCGCCAGACAAAATGTATTGTTGTCTTGTATGGAAACTATATCGTGAAAAAGATGCCCATTGTTTCTTTCAGACTCTTTTTGGGGAACACCGCCTCCTCAGAGCGCCCCTGGCGAGATCAAAATAATACGTATATAATACAATAACAAATAGAATGTTATCAGCAGTGCCCCCGGGGTAATACTCCCCCCCGAACATTGCTTCCGATAGAGACACTGGTGATGCTCCATTTCCAATGCTACATATGTTTGATTTTAAATACTTCAGTATCGTCTCGAAACTTTACACGAACATACTGCCTAGTTTCGAGACCATCTCAACAGTTAGCGTATAAATATATCCTTTCCGTCTATGTCTGTAATAACGAAAATATTTTGTTCACGCAATGCCAACAGAAATTATTTTGATAAAACAAAGCAACGTGATAAGAAAAAAAAACGCAAGATAAAACAAGGTCGGCGGTGATTCGAACCCAGACCTGCTACTCAGAAACCAGACACTTTACCGCGGAGCTAACTTACTACGTTGAATTCTGCTTGTTCTATTCTCCTCAATATACCACATAAGAGGCCAAATGAAGGCAATTCAAAAATATGGCAATTTTGAATTCAAGATGGCGACTTATCCAATGATTTGTTTCATCACTTAAACTGAACTACGTCCTTAATAACATAGCGAAACCTGGCTTACCTACCAAGAGCACAACTTACAATTTTCATGGTTACAAATTTTTGAGCCGCCATTTTGAATCGAAGATGACGACTTTTCCAACATGTCGGAATTTTCCCCTCACATGCGCTGTACTCTACACACTTGAACGCAATTTCGTGATTCCACCATATCTACAAATTGTGTAGAATTAGACGCGCCCTTATAATATTCCTAGCACTTTCTTACACCGAACATGACTATTTTTTTCAAGTTTAAGGGCGGATTCGCAAACTACGCATCAGAATAAACATCATCTCGAAATTTCTACCTCCTAGATACAGCCATTACAAATTTCACATTTTTTCGATTTGCGCCGCGAAACGAAAACGAATTTTAATGCTCTTTTTTCTATCATAAACTATGTTCCTAGCTTCACTGCCTGACAAAATATGACGTTTCTATGGTGTGCGGAACTACTCTACAAACCAGCATTTCAAACCGACGAAAAATTTCGACACTTCATTTACATGGAAAATGTCGCCTTTTTCGTGATATCGGAATTTTCCCATTACTCACATCCCATGACGAACAAGTATGCAAAATTTTGTGTTTGTATGTTTTGTGGAAGTATGCAAACAATTAAGTGTGTTTCCGATTATAGAGGTATATAATTCCACGGACGCGGGCCAGCTACGTACCAGTACTATGTGAGCAGTAAGTAGGAAATCCAAAATCTAACGAATTGAGTAGTGTAGGGGAACGACGTAAGCTTACTGTGCAAAAGACCTGGGTTCGATTCCCAACAAGTTTTTCTCTCACTTTTTCTTTCTTTGAAAGTTTATTTTTATAGCATAGGTGATTGAAAATAAGCTTGACTCTATCATATACGGCATTTCATTCCAACCGGACCCGCAACTAAAACTATTAAATCGAAAGGGGCACTTTCCCACGTATCTTTTATATTATAAATATGTACGCTGCCGACGAGACAATTTTCAAGAGGGGCCCATTTGTGTGTGTGTGTATGAGCGTGTGTGTGCAGTGGCGTACGCAGGAATTTATTTCGGGAGGGGTCCAAACTCAATATCTGTGTATTTTATATTGAAATTCCTAAACTTGTCCCAAAAATAGGCTACATTTACACAAAAGTTGGAATTTCGGGGGTGGTCCGGACCCCCAGGAACCACCCCCTGCGTACGTCCCTGTATGTGTGTGTATTTCCTTAAAATTAATACTTTATACTTTCTATTTGTGGTATTCACTCCAAATTTGGTATACGCAGGTATCTTAACGAGGGACATAAAAGGGGAGAGAGATACTTTGCAATCGTTTCCGGTTTGAAGTAGACACTGTTGTCGCGAGACAAAATGTATTGTTGTCTTGTATGGAAACTATATCGTGAAAAAGATGCCCATTGTTTCTTTCAGACTCTTTTTGGGGAACACCGCCTCCTCAGAGCGCCCCTGGCGAGATCAAAATAATACGTATATAATACAATAACAAATAGAATGTTATCAGCAGTGCCCCCGGGGTAATACTCCCCCCCGAACATTGCTTCCGATAGAGACACTGGTGATGCTCCATTTCCAATGCTACATATGTTTGATTTTAAATACTTCAGTATCGTCTCGAAACTTTACACGAACATACTGCCTAGTTTCGAGACCATCTCAACAGTTAGCGTATAAATATATCCTTTCCGTCTATGTCTGTAATAACGAAAATATTTTGTTCACGCAATGCCAACAGAAATTATTTTGATAAAACAAAGCAACGTGATAAGAAAAAAAACGCAAGATAAAACAAGGTCGGCGGGGATTCGAACCCAGACCTGCTACTCAGAAACCAGACACTTTACCGCGGAGCTAACTTACTACGTTGAATTCTGCTTGTTCTATTCTCCTCAATATACCACATAAGAGGCCAAATGAAGGCAATTCAAAAATATGGCAATTTTGAATTCAAGATGGTGACTTCTCCAATGATTTGTTTCTTCACTTAAACTGAACTACGTCCTTAATAACATAGCGAAACCTGGCTTACCTACCAAGAGCACAACTTACAATTTTCATGGTTACAAATTCTTGAGCCGCCATTTTGAATCGAAGATGACGACTTTTCCAACATGTCGGAATTTTCCCCTCACATGCGCTGTACTCTACACACTTGAACGCAATTTCGTGATTCCACCATATCTACAAATTGTGTAGAATTAGACGCGCCCTTATAATATTCCTAGCACTTTCTTACACCGAACATGACTATTTTTTTCAAGTTTAAGGGCGGATTCGCAAACTACGCATCAGAATAAACATCACCTCGAAATTTCTACCTCCTAGATACAGCCATTACAAATTTCACATTTTTTCGATTTGCGCCGCGAAACGAAAACGAATTTTAATGCTCTTTTTTCTATCATAAACTATGTTCCTAGCTTCACTGCCTGACAAAATATGACGTTTCTATGGTGTGCGGAACTACTCTAAAAACCAGCATTTCAAACCGACGAAAAATTTCGACACTTCATTTACATGGAAAATGTCGCCTTTTTCGTGATATCGGAATTTTCCCATTACTCACATCCCATGACGAACAAGTATGCAAAATTTTGTGTTTGTATGTTTTGTGGAAGTATGCAAACAATTAAGTGTGTTTCCGATTATAGAGGTATATAATTCCACGGACGAGGGCCAGCTACGTACCAGTACTATGTGAGCAGTAAGTAGGAAATTCAAAATCTAACGAATTGAGTAGTGTAGGGGAACGACGTAAGCTTACTGTGCAAAAGACCTGGGTTCGATTCCCAACAAGTTTTTCTCTCACTTTTTCTTTCTTTGAAAGTTTATTTTTATAGCATAGGTGATTGAAAATAAGCTTGACTCTATCATATACGGCATTTCATTCCAACCGGACCCGCAACTAAAACTATTAAATCGAAAGGGGCACTTTCCCACGTATCTTTTATATTATAAATATGTACGCTGCCGACGAGACAATTTTCAAGAGGGGCCCATTTGTGTGTGTGTGTATGAGCGTGTGTGTGCAGTGGCGTACGCAGGAATTTATTTCGGGAGGGGTCCAAACTCAATATCTGTGTATTTTATATTGAAATTCCTAAACTTGTCCCAAAAATAGGCTACATTTACACAAAAGTTGGAATTTCGGGGGTGGTCCGGACCCCCAGGAACCACCCCCTGCGTACGTCCCTGTATGTGTGTGTATTTCCTTAAAATTAATACTTTATACTTTCTATTTGTGGTATTCACTCCAAATTTGGTATACGCAGGTATCTTAACGAGGGACATAAAAGGGGAGAGAGATACTTTGCAATCGTTTCCGGTTTGAAGTAGACACTGTTGTCGCGAGACAAAATGTATTGTTGTCTTGTATGGAAACTATATCGTGAAAAAGATGCCCATTGTTTCTTTCAGACTCTTTTTGGGGAACACCGCCTCCTCAGAGCGCCCCTGGCGAGATCAAAATAATACGTATATAATACAATAACAAATAGAATGTTATCAGCAGTGCCCCCGGGGTAATACTCCCCCCCGAACATTGCTTCCGATAGAGACACTGGTGATGCTCCATTTCCAATGCTACATATGTTTGATTTTAAATACTTCAGTATCGTCTCGAAACTTTACACGAACATACTGCCTAGTTTCGAGACCATCTCAACAGTTAGCGTATAAATATATCCTTTCCGTCTATGTCTGTAATAACGAAAATATTTTGTTCACGCAATGCCAACAGAAATTATTTTGATAAAACAAAGCAACGTGATAAGAAAAAAAACGCAAGATAAAACAAGGTCGGCGGGGATTCGAACCCAGACCTGCTACTCAGAAACCAGACACTTTACCGCGGAGCTAACTTACTACGTTGAATTCTGCTTGTTCTATTCTCCTCAATATACCACATAAGAGGCCAAATGAAGGCAATTCAAAAATATGGCAATTTTGAATTCAAGATGGCGACTTATCCAATGATTTGTTTCATCACTTAAACTGAACTACGTCCTTAATAACATAGCGAAACCTGGCTTACCTACCAAGAGCACAACTTACAATTTTCATGGTTACAAATTTTTGAGCCGCCATTTTGAATCGAAGATGACGACTTTTCCAACATGTCGGAATTTTCCCCTCACATGCGCTGTACTCTACACACTTGAACGCAATTTCGTGATTCCACCATATCTACAAATTGTGTAGAATTAGACGCGCCCTTATAATATTCCTAGCACTTTCTTACACCGAACATGACTATTTTTTTCAAGTTTAAGGGCGGATTCGCAAACTACGCATCAGAATAAACATCATCTCGAAATTTCTACCTCCTAGATACAGCCATTACAAATTTCACATTTTTTCGATTTGCGCCGCGAAACGAAAACGAATTTTAATGCTCTTTTTTCTATCATAAACTATGTTCCTAGCTTCACTGCCTGACAAAATATGACGTTTCTATGGTGTGCGGAACTACTCTAAAAACCAGCATTTCAAACCGACGAAAAATTTCGACACTTCATTTACATGGAAAATGTCGCCTTTTTCGTGATATCGGAATTTTCCCATTACTCACATCCCATGACGAACAAGTATGCAAAATTTTGTGTTTGTATGTTTTGTGGAAGTATGCAAACAATTAAGTGTGTTTCCGATTATAGAGGTATATAATTCCACGGACGCGGGCCAGCTACGTACTAGTAATATGTGAGCAGTAAGTAGGAAATCCAAAATCTAACGAATTGAGTAGTGTAGGGGAACGACGTAAGCTTACTGTGCAAAAGACCTGGGTTCGATTCCCAACAAGTCTTTCTCTCACTTTTTCTTTCTTTGAAAGTTTATTTTTATAGCATAGGTGATTGAAAATAAGCTTGACTCTATCATATACGGCATTTCATTCCAACCGGACCCGCAACTAAAACTATTAAAACGAAAGGGGCACTTTCCCACGTATCTTTTATATTATAAATATGTACGCTGCCGACGAGACAATTTTCAAGAGGGGCCCATTTGTGTGTGTGTGTATGAGCGTGTGTGTGCAGTGGCGTACGCAGGAATTTATTTCGGGAGGGGTCCAAACTCAATATCTGTGTATTTTATATTGAAATTCCTAAACTTGTCCCAAAAATAGGCTACATTTACACAAAAGTTGGAATTTCGGGGGTGGTCCGGACCCCCAGGAACCACCCCCTGCGTACGTCCCTGTATGTGTGTGTATTTCCTTAAAATTAATACTTTATACTTTCTATTTGTGGTATTCACTCCAAATTTGGTATACGCAGGTATCTTAACGAGGGACATAAAAGGGGAGAGAGATACTTTGCAATCGTTTCCGGTTTGAAGTAGACACTGTTGTCGCGAGACAAAATGTATTGTTGTCTTGTATGGAAACTATATCGTGAAAAAGATGCCCATTGTTTCTTTCAGACTCTTTTTGGGGAACACCGCCTCCTCAGAGCGCCCCTGGCGAGATCAAAATAATACGTATATAATACAATAACAAATAGAATGTTATCAGCAGTGCCCCCGGGGTAATACTCCCCCCCGAACATTGCTTCCGATAGAGACACTGGTGATGCTCCATTTCCAATGCTACATATGTTTGATTTTAAATACTTCAGTATCGTCTCGAAACTTTACACGAACATACTGCCTAGTTTCGAGACCATCTCAACAGTTAGCGTATAAATATATCCTTTCCGTCTATGTCTGTAATAACGAAAATATTTTGTTCACGCAATGCCAACAGAAATTATTTTGATAAAACAAAGCAACGTGATAAGAAAAAAAAACGCAAGATAAAACAAGGTCGGCGGTGATTCGAACCCAGACCTGCTACTCAGAAACCAGACACTTTACCGCGGAGCTAACTTACTACGTTGAATTCTGCTTGTTCTATTCTCCTCAATATACCACATAAGAGGCCAAATGAAGGCAATTCAAAAATATGGCAATTTTGAATTCAAGATGGCGACTTATCCAATGATTTGTTTCATCACTTAAACTGAACTACGTCCTTAATAACATAGCGAAACCTGGCTTACCTACCAAGAGCACAACTTACAATTTTCATGGTTACAAATTTTTGAGCCGCCATTTTGAATCGAAGATGACGACTTTTCCAACATGTCGGAATTTTCCCCTCACATGCGCTGTACTCTACACACTTGAACGCAATTTCGTGATTCCACCATATCTACAAATTGTGTAGAATTAGACGCGCCCTTATAATATTCCTAGCACTTTCTTACACCGAACATGACTATTTTTTTCAAGTTTAAGGGCGGATTCGCAAACTACGCATCAGAATAAACATCATCTCGAAATTTCTACCTCCTAGATACAGCCATTACAAATTTCACATTTTTTCGATTTGCGCCGCGAAACGAAAACGAATTTTAATGCTCTTTTTTCTATCATAAACTATGTTCCTAGCTTCACTGCCTGACAAAATATGACGTTTCTATGGTGTGCGGAACTACTCTAAAAACCAGCATTTCAAACCGACGAAAAATTTCGACACTTCATTTACATGGAAAATGTCGCCTTTTTCGTGATATCGGAATTTTCCCATTACTCACATCCCATGACGAACAAGTATGCAAAATTTTGTGTTTGTATGTTTTGTGGAAGTATGCAAACAATTAAGTGTGTTTCCGATTATAGAGGTATATAATTCCACGGACGCGGGCCAGCTACGTACAGTACTATGTGAGCAGTAAGTAGGAAATCCAAAATCTAACGAATTGAGTAGTGTAGGGGAACGACGTAAGCTTACTGTGCAAAAGACCTGGGTTCGATTCCCAACAAGTTTTTCTCTCACTTTTTCTTTCTTTGAAAGTTTATTTTTATAGCATAGGTGATTGAAAATAAGCTTGACTCTATCATATACGGCATTTCATTCCAACCGGACCCGCAACTAAAACTATTAAATCGAAAGGGGCACTTTCCCACGTATCTTTTATATTATAAATATGTACGCTGCCGACGAGACAATTTTCAAGAGGGGCCCATTTGTGTGTGTGTGTATGAGCGTGTGTGTGCAGTGGCGTACGCAGGAATTTATTTCGGGAGGGGTCCAAACTCAATATCTGTGTATTTTATATTGAAATTCCTAAACTTGTCCCACAAATAGGCTACATTTACACAAAAGTTGGAATTTCGGGGGTGGTCCGGACCCCCAGGAACCACCCCCTGCGTAC
>NW_027657552.1:0-24964 GCF_964235325.1 Thermobia domestica | reverse complement strand
ATAAGGGTCCTTTGCCCTTGAAGAAACATTAAAATTCCTCTTATAACGTTTGTTTCTGTTTTTTAGTTTTTTCAAAATAAAACAGATTCGATTCCATTATATGTGGCTTTGACACACCATACTGTGCTTAACGAATGATAAAAGAGGAATATGTTACTGTGCCATTCAGAAGTACATACAGGGCATTCATTAATATATGCACTTTCTTCACATTTTGAAAACCAATTTATACTTTCTGTACTACAAAGCTGAATTTTGCATCACCCTGTATATTTTTTCCAAATCTCAACCAAATATGCTAACTAAATGTTCTACACATCATCATAGAAAAATAAATGCACAAATTACTAAAAATTGCTCTAAAAAATGAACGTAGTACCTGTTTCTTTAGAAGAAATTGTTAACCCTCTCACGGCTGATGAGACCACGTGACGTTCGTTGTAACTGGAAAATGTATGGCTTCAACCACTAATTTCTTCAATTTTTAAAAAACTTTCCTATTTGGTATATATATGTTGTTAGGCAACTATTCAACAATATAGCATATGTCATTCTACATATATATTATGCTATTAATCATTGTTACTATATACTACATACTATTCGCCATATCTTCCAAACTTATTTACATATTTTGACAAAATAAAGCTAAATTGAAGAGGAAACCCCTCCATTTTGTCCTGTTGCGATAAGGGTCCTTGCCCTTGAAGAAACATTAAAATTCCTGTTATAACGTTTGTTTCTGTTTTTAGTTTTTTCAAAATAAAACAGATTCGATTCCATTATATGTGGCTTTGACACACCATACTGTGCTTAACGAATGATAAAAGAGGAATATGTTACTGTGCCATTCAGAAGTAGATACAGGGCATTCGTTAATATATGCACTTTCTTCACATTTTGAAAACCAATTTATACTTTCTGTACTACAAAGCTGAATTTTGCATCACCCTGTATATTTTTTCCAAATCTCAACCAAATATGCTAACTAAATGTTCTACACATCATGATAGGAAAATAAATGCAAAAATTACTACAAATTGCACTAAAAAATGAACGTAGTACCTGTTGCTTTAGAAGAAATAGTTAACCCTCTCACGGCTGATCAGACCACGTGACACTCGTTGTAACTGGAAAATGTATGGCTTCAACCACTAATTTCTTCATTTTTTTAAAAAACTCTCCTATTTGGTACATATTTGTTGTTAGGCAAATATTCAACAATATAGCATATGTCATTCTACATATATATTATATTCTTATCCATTGTTACTATATACTACATACTATTCGCCATATCTCCCAAAGTTATTTACATATTTTGACAAAATAAAGCTCAAATTGAAGGGCAAACCCATCCATTTTGTACGGTTGCGTTACAGGTCCTTTGTCCTTGAAGAAACATTAAAATTCCTCTTATAACGTTTGTTTCTGTTTTTTAGTTTTTTCAAAATAAAACAGATTCGATTCCATTATATGTGGCTTTGACACACCATACTATGGTTAACGAATGCTAAAAGAGGAATATGTTACTGTGCCATTCAGAAGTACATACAGGGCATTCGTTAATATATGCACTTTCTTCACATTTTGAATACCAATTTATACTTTCTGTACTACAAAGATGAATTTTGCATCACAATGTATATTTTTTCCAAATCTCAACCAAATATGCTAACTAAATGTTCTACACATCATGATGGGAAAATAAATGCACAAATTACTACAAATTGCACTAAAAAATGAACGTAGTACCTGTTGCTTTAGAAGAAATAGTTAACCCTCTCACGGCTGATGAGACCACGTGACACTCGTTGTAACTGGAAAATATATGGCTTCAACCACTAATTTCTTCAATTTTTTTAAAAAAAACTCTCCTATTTGGTATATATGTTGTTAGGCAACTATTCAACAATATAGCATATGTCATTCTACATATATATTATATTGTTATCCATTGTTACTATATACTACATACTATTCGCCATATCTCCCAAACTTATTTACATATTTTGACGAAATAAAGCTAAAATTGAAGAGGAAACCCCTCCACTTTGTCCTGTTGCGATAAGGGTCCTTTGCCCTTGAAGAAACATTAAAATTCCTCTTATAACGTTTGTTTCTGTTTTTTAGTTTTTTCAAAATAAAACAGATTCGATTCCATTATATGTGGCTTTGACACACCATACTGTGCTTAACGAATGATAAAAGAGGAATATGTTACTGTGCCATTCAGAAGTACATACAGGGCATTCATTAATATATGCACTTTCTTCACATTTTGAAAACCAATTTATACTTTCTGTACTACAAAGCTGAATTTTGCATCACCCTGTATATTTTTTCCAAATCTCAACCAAATATGCTAACTAAATGTTCTACACATCATCATAGAAAAATAAATGCACAAATTACTAAAAATTGCTCTAAAAAATGAACGTAGTACCTGTTTCTTTAGAAGAAATTGTTAACCCTCTCACGGCTGATGAGACCACGTGACATTCGTTGTAACTGGAAAATGTATGGCTTCAACCACTAATTTCTTCAATTTTTAAAAAACTTTCCTATTTGGTATATATATGTTGTTAGGCAACTATTCAACAATATAGCATATGTCATTCTACATATATATTATGCTATTAATCATTGTTACTATATACTACATACTATTCGCCATATCTTCCAAACTTATTTACATATTTTGACAAAATAAAGCTAAAATTGAAGAGGAAACCCCTCCATTTTGTCCTGTTGCGATAAGGGTCCTTTGCCCTTGAAGAAACATTAAAATTCCTCTTATAACGTTTGTTTCTGTTTTTTAGTTTTTTCAAAATAAAACAGATTCGATTCCATTATATGTGGCTTTGACACACCATACTGTGCTTAACGAATGATAAAAGAGGAATATGTTACTGTGCCATTCAGAAGTAGATACAGGGCATTCGTTAATATATGCACTTTCTTCACATTTTGAAAACCAATTTATACTTTCTGTACTACAAAGCTGAATTTTGCATCACCCTGTATATTTTTTCCAAATCTCAACCAAATATGCTAACTAAATGTTCTACACATCATGATAGGAAAATAAATGCAAAAATTACTACAAATTGCACTAAAAAATGAACGTAGTACCTGTTGCTTTAGAAGAAATAGTTAACCCTCTCACGGCTGATCAGACCACGTGACACTCGTTGTAACTGGAAAATGTATGGCTTCAACCACTAATTTCTTCATTTTTTTAAAAAACTCTCCTATTTGGTACATATTTGTTGTTAGGCAACTATTCAACAATATAGCATATGTCATTCTACATATATATTATATTCTTATCCATTGTTACTATATACTACATACTATTCGCCATATCTCCCAAAGTTATTTACATATTTTGACAAAATAAAGCTCAAATTGAAGGGCAAACCCATCCATTTTGTACGGTTGCGTTACAGGTCCTTTGTCCTTGAAGAAACATTAAAATTCCTCTTATAACGTTTGTTTCTGTTTTTTAGTTTTTTCAAAATAAAACAGATTCGATTCCATTATATGTGGCTTTGACACACCATACTATGGTTAACGAATGCTAAAAGAGGAATATGTTACTGTGCCATTCAGAAGTACATACAGGGCATTCGTTAATATATGCACTTTCTTCACATTTTGAATACCAATTTATACTTTCTGTACTACAAAGATGAATTTTGCATCACAATGTATATTTTTTCCAAATCTCAACCAAATATGCTAACTAAATGTTCTACACATCATGATGGGAAAATAAATGCACAAATTACTACAAATTGCACTAAAAAATGAACGTAGTACCTGTTGCTTTAGAAGAAATATTTAACCCTCTCACGGCTGATGAGACCACGTGACACTCGTTGTAACTGGAAAATGTATGGCTTCAACCACTAATTTCTTCATTTTTTTTAAAAAACTTTCCTATTTGGTACATATTTGTTGTTAGGCAACTATTCAACAATATAGCATATGTCATTCTACATATATATTATATTCTTATCCATTGTTACTATATACTACATACTATTCGCCATATCTCCCAAAGTTATTTACATATTTTGACGAAATAAAGCTCAAATTGAAGGGCAAACCCATCCATTTTGTACGGTTGCGTTACAGGTCCTTTGCCCTTGAAGAAACGTTAAAATTTTCCTTATAACGTTTGTTTCTGTTTTTTAGTTTTTTCAAAATAAAACAGATTCGATTTCATTATATGTGGCTTTGACACACCATACTATGGTTAACGAATGCTAAAAGAGGAATATGTTACTGTGCCATTCAGAAGTACATACAGGGCATTCGTTAATATATGCAATTTCTTCACATTTTGAAAACCAAGTTAAACTTTCTGTACTACAAAGCTGAATTTTGCATCACCCTGTATATTTTTTACAAATCTCAACCAAATATGCTAACTAAATGTTCTACACATCATCATGGGAAACTAATGCACAAATTACTACAAACTGCACTAAAAAATGAACGTAGTACCTGTTGCTTTAGAAGAAATTGTTAACCTTCTCACGGCTGATGAGACCACGTGACACTCGTTGTAACTGGAAAATATATGGCTTCAACCACTAATTTCTTCATTTTTTTTAAAAAAACTCTCCTATTTGGTACATATATGTTGTTAGGCAACTATTCAACAATATAGCATATGTCATTCTACATATATATTATATTCTTATCCATTGTTACTATATACTACATACTATGCGCCATATCTCCCAAAGTTATTTACATATTTTGACGAAATAAAGCTAAAATTGAAGAGGAAACCCCTCCATTTTGTCCTGTTGCGATAAGGGTCCTTTGCCCTTGAAGAAACATTAAAATTCCTCTTATAACGTTTATTTCTCTTTTTTAGTTTTTTCAAAATAAAACAGATTCGATTCCATTATATGTGGCTTTGACACACCATACTATGGTTAACGAATGCTAAAAGAGGAATATGTTACTGTGCCATTCAGAAGTACATACAGGGCATTCGTTAATATATGCACTTTCTTCACATTTTGAAAACCAATTTATACTTTCTGTACTACAAAGCTGAATTTTGCATCACTCTGTATATTTTTTCCAAATCTCAACCAAATATGCTAACTAAATGTTCTACACATCATGATGGGAAAATAAATGCACAAATTACTACAAATTGCACTAAAAAATGAACGTAGTACCTGTTGCTTTAGAAGAAATAGTTAACCCTCTCACGGCTGATGAGACCACGTGACACTCGTTGTAACTGGAAAATGTATGGCTTCAACCACTAATTTCTTCATTTTTTTTTAAAAAACTCTCCTATTTGGTACATATTTGTTGTTAGGCAACTATTCAACAATATAGCATATGTCATTCTACATATATATTATATTCTTATCCATTGTTACTATATACTACATACTATTCGCCATATCTCCCAAAGTTATTTACATATTTTGACGAAATAAAGCTCAAATTGAAGGGCAAACCCATCCATTTTGTACGGTTGCGTTACAGGTCCTTTGCCCTTGAAGAAACGTTAAAATTTTCCTTATAACGTTTGTTTCTGTTTTTTAGTTTTTTCAAAATAAAACAGATTCGATTCCATTATATGTGGCTTTGACACACCATACTTTGGTTAACGAATGCTAAAAGAGGAATATGTTACTGTGCCATTCAGAAGTACATACAGGGCATTCGTTAATATATGCAATTTCTTCACATTTTGAAAACCAAGTTAAACTTTCTGTACTACAAAGCTGAATTTTGCATCACCCTGTATATTTTTTACAAATCTCAACCAAATATGCTAACTAAATGTTCTACACATCATCATGGGAAACTAATGCACAAATTACTACAAACTGCACTAAAAATGAACGTAGTACCTGTTGCTTTAGTAGAAATATTTAACCCTCTCACGGCTGATGAGACCACGTGACACTCGTTGTAACTGGAAAATATATGGCTTCAACCACTAATTTCTTCATTTTTTTAAAAAAACTCTCCTATTTGGTACATATATGTTGTTAGGCAACTATTCAACAATATAGCATATGTCATTCTACATATATATTATATTCTTATCCATTGTTACTATATACTACATACTATGCGCCATATCTCCCAAAGTTATTTACATATTTTGACGAAATAAAGCTAAAATTGAAGAGGAAACCCCTCCATTTTGTCCTGTTGCGATAAGGGTCCTTTGCCCTTGAAGAAACATTAAAATTCCTCTTATAACGTTTATTTCTCTTTTTTAGTTTTTTCAAAATAAAACAGATTCGATTCCATTATATGTGGCTTTGACACACCATACTATGGTTAACGAATGATAAAAGAGGAATATGTTACTGTGCCATTCAGAAGTACATACAGGGCATTCGTTAATATATGCACTTTCTTCACATTTTGAAAACCAATTTATACTTTCTGTACTACAAAGCTGAATTTTGCATCACCCTGTATATTTTTTCCAAATCTCAACCAAATATGCTAACTAAATGTTCTACACATCATGATGGGAAAATAAATGCACAAATTACTACAAATTGCACTAAAAAATGAACATAGTACCTGTTGCTTATGAAGAAATAGTTAACCCTCTCACGGCTGATGAGACCACGTGACACTCGTTGTAACTGGAAAATGTATGGCTTCAACCACTAATTTCTTCATTTTTTTAAAAAAACTCTCCTATTTGGTACATATTTGTTGTTAGGCAACTATTCAACAATATAGCATATGTCATTCTACATATATATTATATTCTTATCCATTGTTACTATATACTACATACTATTCGCCATATCTCCCAAAGTTATTTACATATTTTGACGAAAAAAAGCTCAAATTGAAGGGCAAACCCATCCATTTTGTACGGTTGCGTTACAGGTCCTTTGTCCTTGAAGAAACATTAAAATTCCTCTTATAACGTTTGTTTCTCTTTTTTAGTTTTTTCAAAATAAAACAGATTCGATTCCATTATATGTGGCTTTGACACACCATACTATGGTTAACGAATGGTAAAAGAGGAATATGTTACTGTGCCATTCAGAAGTAGATACAGGGCATTCGTTAATATATGCACTTTCTTCACATTTTGAAAACCAATTTATACTTTCTGTACTACAAAGCTGAATTTTGCATCACCCTGTATATTTTTTCCAAATCTCAACCAAATATGCTAACTAAATGTTCTACACATCATGATGGGAAAATAAATGCACAAATTACTACAAATTGCACTAAAAAATGAACGTAGTACCTGTTGTATAGAAGAAATAGTTAACCCTCTCACGGCTGATGAGACCACGTGACACTCGTTGTAACTGGAAAATGTATGGCTTCAACCACTAATTTCTTCATTTTTTTAAAAAAAACTCTCCTATTTGGTACATATTTGTTGTTAGGCAACTATTCAACAATATAGCATATGTCATTCTACATATATATTATATTCTTATCCATTGTTACTATATACTACATACTATTCGCCATATCTCCCAAAGTTATTTACATATTTTGACGAAATAAAGCTAAAATTGAAGAGGAAACCCCTCCATTTTGTCCTGTTGCGATAAGGGTCCTTTGCCCTTGAAGAAACATTAAAATTCCTCTTATAACGTTTATTTCTCTTTTTTAGTTTTTTCAAAATAAAACAGATTCGATTCCATTATATGTGGCTTTGACACACCATACTATGGTTAACGAATGATAAAAGAGGAATATGTTACTGTGCCATTCAGAAGTACATACAGGGCATTCGTTAATATATGCACTTTCTTCACATTTTGAAAACCAATTTATACTTTCTGTACTACAAAGCTGAATTTTGCATCACCCTGTATATTTTTTCCAAATCTCAACCAAATATGCTAACTAAATGTTCTACACATCATGATGGGAAAATAAATGCACAAATTACTACAAATTGCACTAAAAAATGAACATAGTACCTGTTGCTTATGAAGAAATAGTTAACCCTCTCACGGCTGATGAGACCACGTGACACTCGTTGTAACTGGAAAATGTATGGCTTCAACCACTAATTTCTTCATTTTTTTAAAAAAACTCTCCTATTTGGTACATATTTGTTGTTAGGCAACTATTCAACAATATAGCATATGTCATTCTACATATATATTATATTCTTATCCATTGTTACTATATACTACATACTATTCGCCATATCTCCCAAAGTTATTTACATATTTTGACGAAAAAAAGCTCAAATTGAAGGGCAAACCCATCCATTTTGTACGGTTGCGTTACAGGTCCTTTGTCCTTGAAGAAACATTAAAATTCCTCTTATAACGTTTGTTTCTCTTTTTTAGTTTTTTCAAAATAAAACAGATTCGATTCCATTATATGTGGCTTTGACACACCATACTATGGTTAACGAATGATAAAAGAGGAATATGTTACTGTGCCATTCAGAAGTAGATACAGGGCATTCGTTAATATATGCACTTTCTTCACATTTTGAAAACCAATTTATACTTTCTGTACTACAAAGCTGAATTTTGCATCACCCTGTATATTTTTTCCAAATCTCAACCAAATATGCTAACTAAATGTTCTACACATCATGGTGGGAAAATAAATGCACAAATTACTACAAATTGCACTAAAAAATGAACGTAGTACCTGTTGTATAGAAGAAATAGTTAATCCTCTCACGGCTGATGAGACCACGTGACACTCGTTGTAACTGGAAAATGTATGGCTTCAACCACTAATTTCTTCATTTTTTTAAAAAAACTCTCCTATTTGGTACATATTTGTTGTTAGGCAACTATTCAACAATATAGCATATGTCATTCTACATATATATTATATTCTTATCCATTGTTACTATATACTACATACTATTCGCCATATCTCCCAAAGTTATTTACATATTTTGACGAAATAAAGCTCAAATTGAAGGGCAAACCCATCCATTTTGTACGGTTGCGTTACAGGTCCTTTGCCCTTGAAGAAACGTTAAAATTTTCCTTATAACGTTTGTTTCTGTTTTTTAGTTTTTTCAAAATAAAACAGATTCGATTCCATTATATGTGGCTTTGACACACCATACTTTGGTTAACGAATGCTAAAAGAGGAATATGTTACTGTGCCATTCAGAAGTACATACAGGGCATTCGTTAATATATGCAATTTCTTCACATTTTGAAAACCAAGTTAAACTTTCTGCACTACAAAGCTGAATTTTGCATCACCATTTATATTTTTTACAAATCTCAACCAAATATGCTAACTAAATGTTCTACACATCATCATGGGAAACTAATGCACAAATTACTACAAACTGCACTAAAAAATGAATTTAGTACCTGTTGCTTTAGAAGAAATATTTAACCCTCTCACGGCTGATGAGACCACGTGACACTCGTTGTAACTGGAAAATATATGGCTTCAACCACTAATTTCTTCAATTTTTTTTAAAAAACTCTCCTATTTGGTATATATGTTGTTAGGCAACTATTCAACATATATCATATGTCATTCTACATATATATTATATTGTTATCCATTGTTACTATATATACTACATACTATTCCCCATATCTCCCAAACCTATTTACATATTTTGACGAAATAAATCTAAAATTGAAGAGGAAACCCCTCCACTTTGTCCTGTTGCGATAGGGGTCCTTTGCCCTTGAAGAAACGTTAAAAGTCCTCTTATAATGTTTGTTTTAATTTTTAGTTTTTTCAAAATAAAACAGATTAGATTCCATTATATGTGGCTTTGACACACCATACTGTGGTTAACGAATGATAAAAGAGGAATATGTTACTGCGCCATTCAGAAGTACATACAGGGCATTCGTTAATATATGCAATTTCTTCACATCTTAAAAACCAAGTTAAACTTTCTGTACTACAAAGCTGAATTTTGCATCACCCTGTATATTTTTTACAAATCTCAACCAAATATGCTAACTAAATGTTCTACACATCATCATGGGAAAATAAATGCACAAATTACTACAAATTGCACTAAAAAATGAACGTAGTACCTGTTGCTTTAGAAGAAATAGTTAACCCTCTCACGGCTGATGAGACCACGTGACACTCGTTGTAACTGGAAAATATATGGCTTCAACCACTAATTTCTTCAATTTTTTTTAAAAAACTTTCCTATTTGGTATATATGTTGTTAGGCAACTATTCAACAATATAGCATATGTCATTCTACATATATATTATATTGTTATCCATTGTTACTATATACTACATACTATTCGCCATATCTCCCAAACTTATTTACATATTTTGAAGAAATAAAGCTAAAATTGAAAAGGAAACCCCTCCACTTTGTCCTGTTGCGATAAGGGTCCTTTGCCCTTGAAGAAACATTAAAATTCCTCTTATAACGTTTGTTTCTGTTTTTAGTTTTTTCAAAATAAAACAGATTCGATTCCATTATATGTGGCTTTGACACACCATACTGTGCTTAACGAATGATAAAAGAGGAATATGTTACTGTGCCATTCAGAAGTACATACAGGGCATTCATTAATATATGCACTTTCTTCACATTTTGAAAACCAATTTATACTTTCTGTACTACAAAGCTGAATTTTGCATCACCCTGTATATTTTTTCCAAATCTCAACCGAATATGCTAACTAAATGTTCTACACATCATCATAGGAAAATAAATGCACAAATTACTACAAATTGCTCTAAAAAATGAACGTAGTACCTGTTTCTTTGGAAGAAATTGTTAACCCTCTCACGGCTGATGAGACCACGTGACACTCGTTGTAACTGGAAAATGTATGGCTTCAACCACTAATTTCTTCAATTTTTAAAAAACTTTCCTATTTGGTATATATATGTTGTTAGGCAACTATTCAACAATATAGCATATGTCATTCTACATATATATTATATTCTTATCCATTGTTACTATATACTACATACTATTCGCCATATCTCCCAAAGTTATTTACATATTTTGACGAAAAAAAGCTCAAATTGAAGGGCAAACCCATCCATTTTGTACGGTTGCGTTACAGGTCCTTTGTCCTTGAAGAAACATTAAAATTCCTCTTATAACGTTTGTTTCTCTTTTTTAGTTTTTTCAAAATAAAACAGATTCGATTCCATTATATGTGGCTTTGACACACCATACTATGGTTAACGAATGATAAAAGAGGAATATGTTACTGTGCCATTCAGAAGTAGATACAGGGCATTCGTTAATATATGCACTTTCTTCACATTTTGAAAACCAATTTATACTTTCTGTACTACAAAGCTGAATTTTGCATCACCCTGTATATTTTTTCCAAATCTCAACCAAATATGCTAACTAAATGTTCTACACATCATCATGGGAAAATAAATGCACAAAATACTACAAATTGCACTAAAAAATGAACGTAGTACCTGTTTCTTTAGAAGAAATAGTTAACCCTCTCACGGCTGATGAGACCACGTGACACTCGTTGTAACTGGAAAATATATGGCTTCAACCACTAATTTCTTCAATTTTTTTTAAAAAACTCTCCTATTTGGTATATATGTTGTTAGGCAACTATTCAACAATATAGCATATGTCATTCTACATATATATTATATTGTGATCCATTGTTACTATATACTACATACTATTCGCCATATCTCCCAAAGTTATTTACATATTTTGATGAAATAAAGCTAAAATATAAGAGGAAACCCATCCATTTTGTCCTGTTGCGATAAGTGTCCTTTGCCCTTGAAGAAACATTAAAATTCCTCTTATAACGTTTGTTTCTCTTTTTTAGTTTTTTCAAAATAAAACAGATTCGATTCCATTATATGTGGCTTTGACACACCATACTATGGTTAACGAATGATAAAAGAGGAATATGTTACTGTGCCATTCAGAAGTACATACAGGGCATTCGTTAATATATGCAATTTCTTCACATTTTGAAAACCAAGTTAAACTTTCTGTACTACAAAGCTGAATTTTGCATCACCCTGTATATTTTTTACAAATCTCAACCAAATATGCTAACTAAATGTTCTACACATCATCATGGGAAACTAATGCACAAATTACTACAAACTGCACTAAAAAATGAACTTAGTACCTGTTGCTTTAGAAGAAATAGTTAACCCTCTCACAGCTGACGAGACCACGTGACACTCGTTGTAACTGGAAAATGTATGGCTTCAACCACTAATTTCTTCAATTTTTTTAAAAAACTTTTCTATTTGGTATATATATATTGTTAGACAACTATTCAACAATATAGCATATGTCATTCTACATATATATTATATTGTTAATCATTGTTACTATATACTACATACTATTCGCCATATCTCCCAAACTTATTTACATATTTTGACGAAATAAAGCTAAAATTGAAGAGGAAACCCCTCCATTTTGTCCTGTTGCGATAAGGGTCCTTTGCCCTTGAAGAAACATTAAAATTCCTCTTATAACGTTTGTTTCTGTTTTTTAGTTTTTTCAAAATAAAACAGATTCGATTCCATTATATGTGGCTTTGACACACCATACTGTGGTTAACGAATGATAAAAGAGGAATATGTTACTGTGCCATTCAGAAGTACATACAGGGCATTCGTTAATATATGCACTTTCTTCACATTTTGAAAACCAATTTATACTTTCTGTACTACAAAGATGAATTTTGCATCACCCTGTATATTTTTTCCAAATCTCAACCAAATATGCTAACTAAATGTTCTACACATCATGATGGGAAAATAAATGCACAAATTACTACAAATTGCACTAAAAAATGAACGTAGTACCTGTTGCTTTAGAAGAAATAGTTAACCCTCTCACGGCTGATGAGACCACGTGACACTCGTTGTAACTGGAAAATGTATGGCTTCAACCACTAATTTCTTCATTTTTTTTAAAAAACTCCCCTATTTGGTACATATTTGTTGTTAGGCAACTATTCAACAATATAGCATATGTCATTCTACATATATATTATATTCTTATCCATTGTTACCATATACTACATACTATTCGCCATATCTCCCAAAGTTATTTACATATTTTGACGAAATAAAGCTCACATTGAAGGGCAAACCCATCCATTTTGTACGGTTGCGTTACAGGTCCTTTGCCCTTGAAGAAACGTTAAAATTTTCCTTATAACGTTTGTTTCTGTTTTTTAGTTTTTTCAAAATAAAACAGATTCGATTCCATTATATGTGGCTTTGACACACCATACTATGGTTAACGAATGCTAAAAGAGGAATATGTTACTGTGCCATTCAGAAGTACATACAGGGCATTCGTTAATATATGCACTTTCTTCACATTTTGAAAACCAAGTTAAACTTTCTGTACTACAAAGCTGAATTTTGCATCACCCTGTATATTTTTTACAAATCTCAACCAAATATGCTAACTAAATGTTCTACACATCATCATGGGAAACTAATGCACAAATTACTACAAACTGCACTAAAAAATGAACGTAGTACCTGTTGCTTTAGAAGAAATATTTAACCCTCTCACGGCTGATGAGACCACGTGACACTCGTTGTAACTGGAAAATATATGGCTTCAACCACTAATTTCTTCATTTTTTTAAAAAAACTCTCCTATTTGGTACATATATGTTGTTAGGCAACTATTCAACAATATAGCATATGTCATTCTACATATATATTATATTCTTATCCATTGTTACTATATACTACATACTATGCGCCATATCTCCCAAAGTTATTTACATATTTTGACGAAATAAAGCTAAAATTGAAGAGGAAACCCCTCCATTTTGTACTGTTGCGATAAGGGTCCTTTGCCCTTGAAGAAACATTAAAATTCCTCTTATAACGTTTGTTTCTCTTTTTTAGTTTTTTCAAAATAAAACAGATTCGATTCCATTATATGTGGCTTCGACACACCATACTATGGTTAACGAATGATAAAAGAGGAATATGTTACTGTGCCATTCAGAAGTACATACAGGGCATTCGTTAATATATGCAATTTCTTCACATTTTGAAAACCAAGTTAAACTTTCTGTACTACAAAGCTGAATTTTGCATCACCCTGTATATTTTTTACAAATCTCAACCAAATATGCTAACTAAATGTTCTACACATCATCATGGGAAACTAATGCACAAATTACTACAAACTGCACTAAAAAATGAACGTAGTACCTGTTGCTTTAGAAGAAATATTTAACCCTCTCACGGCTGATGAGACCACGTGACACTCGTTGTAACTGGAAAATATATGGCTTCAACCACTAATTTCTTCAATTTTTTTAAAAAAACTCTCCTATTTGGTATATATGTTGTTAGGCAACTATTCAAGTTTATATATTATATGTCATTCTACATATATATTATATTGTTATCCAATGTTACTATATACTACATACTATTCCCCATATCTCCCAAACCTATTTACATATTTTGACGAAATAAATCTAAAATTGAAGAGGAAACCCCTCCACTTTGTCCTGTTGCGATAGTGGTCCTTTGCCCTTGAAGAAACGTTAAAATTCCTCTTATAATGTTTGTTTTGTTTTTTAGTTTTTTCAAAATAAAACAGATTAGATTCCATTATATGTGGCTTTGACACACCATACTGTGGTTAACGAATGATAAAAGAGGAATATGTTACTGTGCCATTCAGAAGTACATACAGGGCATTCGTTAATATATGCAATTTCTTCACATTTTGAAAACCAAGTTAAACTTTCTGTACTACAAAGCTGAATTTTGCATCACCCTGTATATTTTTTACAAATCTCAACCAAATATGCTAACTAAATGTTCTACACATCATCATGGGAAAATAAATGCACAAATTACTACAAATTGCACTAAAAAATGAACGTAGTACCTGTTGCTTTAGAAGAAATAGTTAACCCTCTCACGGCTGATGAGACCACGTGACACTCGTTGTAACTGGAAAATATATGGCTTCAACCACTAATTTCTTCAATTTTTTTAAAAAAAACTCTCCTATTTGGTATATATGTTGTTAGGCAACTATTCAACAATATAGCATATGTCATTCTACATATATATTATATTGTTATCCATTGTTACTATATACTACATACTATTCGCCATATCTCCCAAACTTATTTACATATTTTGACGAAATAAAGCTAAAATTGAAGAGGAAACCCCTCCACTTTGTCCTGTTGCGATAAGGGTCCTTTGCCCTTGAAGAAACATTAAAATTCCTCTTATAACGTTTGTTTCTGTTTTTTAGTTTTTCAAAATAAAACAGATTCGATTCCATTATATGTGGCTTTGACACACCATACTGTGCTTAACGAATGATAAAAGAGGAATATGTTACTGTGCCATTCAGAAGTACATACAGGGCATTCATTAATATATGCACTTTCTTCACATTTTGAAAACCAATTTATACTTTCTGTACTACAAAGCTGAATTTTGCATCACCCTGTATATTTTTTCCAAATCTCAACCAAATATGCTAACTAAATGTTCTACACATCATCATAGAAAAATAAATGCACAAATTACTAAAAATTGCTCTAAAAAATGAACGTAGTACCTGTTTCTTTAGAAGAAATTGTTAACCCTCTCACGGCTGATGAGACCACGTGACACTCGTTGTAACTGGAAAATGTATGGCTTCAACCACTAATTTCTTCAATTTTTAAAAAACTTTCCTATTTGGTATATATATGTTGTTAGGCAACTATTCAACAATATAGCATATGTCATTCTACATATATATTATGCTATTAATCATTGTTACTATATACTACATACTATTCGCCATATCTTCCAAACTTATTTACATATTTTGACAAAATAAAAGCTAAAATTGAAGAGGAAACCCCTCCATTTTGTCCTGTTGCGATAAGGGTCCTTTGCCCTTGAAGAAACATTAAAATTCCTCTTATAACGTTTGTTTCTGTTTTTTAGTTTTTTCAAAATAAAACAGATTCGATTCCATTATATGTGGCTTTGACACACCATACTGTGCTTAACGAATGATAAAAGAGGAATATGTTACTGTGCCATTCAGAAGTAGATACAGGGCATTCGTTAATATATGCACTTTCTTCACATTTTGAAAACCAATTTATACTTTCTGTACTACAAAGCTGAATTTTGCATCACCCTGTATATTTTTTCGAAATCTCAACCAAATATGCTAACTAAATGTTCTACACATCATGATAGGAAAATAAATGCAAAAATTACTACAAATTGCACTAAAAAATGAACGTAGTACCTGTTGCTTTAGAAGAAATAGTTAACCCTCTCACGGCTGATCAGACCACGTGACACTCGTTGTAACTGGAAAATGTATGGCTTCAACCACTAATTTCTTCATTTTTTTAAAAAACTCTCCTATTTGGTACATATTTGTTGTTAGGCAACTATTCAACAATATAGCATATGTCATTCTACATATATATTATATTCTTATCCATTGTTACTATATACTACATACTATTCGCCATATCTCCCAAAGTTATTTACATATTTTGACAAAATAAAGCTCAAATTGAAGGGCAAACCCATCCATTTTGTACGGTTGCGTTACAGGTCCTTTGTCCTTGAAGAAACATTAAAATTCCTCTTATAACGTTTGTTTCTGTTTTTTAGTTTTTTCAAAATAAAACAGATTCGATTCCATTATATGTGGCTTTGACACACCATACTATGGTTAACGAATGCTAAAAGAGGAATATGTTACTGTGCCATTCAGAAGTACATACAGGGCATTCGTTAATATATGCACTTTCTTCACATTTTGAATACCAATTTATACTTTCTGTACTACAAAGATGAATTTTGCATCACCCTGTATATTTTTTCCAAATCTCAACCAAATATGCTAACTAAATGTTCTACACATCATGATGGGAAAATAAATGCACAAATTACTACAAATTGGACTAAAAAATGAACGTAGTACCTGTTGCTTTAGAAGAAATATTTAACCCTCTCACGGCTGATGAGACCACGTGACACTCGTTGTAACTGGAAAATGTATGGCTTCAACCACTAATTTCTTCATTTTTTTTAAAAAACTTTCCTATTTGGTACATATTTGTTGTTAGGCAACTATTCAACAATATAGCATATGTCATTCTACATATATATTATATTCTTATCCATTGTTACTATATACTACATACTATTCGCCATATCTCCCAAAGTTATTTACATATTTTGACGAAATAAAGCTCAAATTGAAGGGCAAACCCATCCATTTTGTACGGTTGCGTTACAGGTCCTTTGCCCTTGAAGAAACGTTAAAATTTTCCTTATAACGTTTGTTTCTGTTTTTTAGTTTTTTCAAAATAAAACAGATTCGATTTCATTATATGTGGCTTTGACACACCATACTATGGTTAACGAATGCTAAAAGAGGAATATGTTACTGTGCCATTCAGAAGTACATACAGGGCATTCGTTAATATATGCAATTTCTTCACATTTTGAAAACCAAGTTAAACTTTCTGTACTACAAAGCTGAATTTTGCATCACCCTGTATATTTTTTACAAATCTCAACCAAATATGCTAACTAAATGTTCTACACATCATCATGGGAAACTAATGCACAAATTACTACAAACTGCACTAAAAATGAACGTAGTACCTGTTGCTTTAAAAGAAATATTTAACCTTCTCACGGCTGATGAGACCACGTGACACTCGTTGTAACTGGAAAATATATGGCTTCAACCACTAATTTCTTCATTTTTTTTAAAAATACTCTCCTATTTGGTACATATATGTTGTTAGGCAACTATTCAACAATATAGCATATGTCATTCTACATATATATTATATTCTTATCCATTGTTACTATATACTACATACTATGCGCCATATCTCCCAAAGTTATTTACATATTTTGACGAAATAAAGCTAAAATTGAAGAGGAAACCCCTCCATTTTGTCCTGTTGCGATAAGGGTCCTTTGCCCTTGAAGAAACATTAAAATTCCTCTTATAACGTTTATTTCTCTTTTTTAGTTTTTTCAAAATAAAACAGATTCGATTCCATTATATGTGGCTTTGACACACCATACTATGGTTAACGAATGCTAAAAGAGGAATATGTTACTGTGCCATTCAGAAGTACATACAGGGCATTCGTTAATATATGCACTTTCTTCACATTTTGAAAACCAATTTATACTTTCTGTACTACAAAGCTGAATTTTGCATCACTCTGTATATTTTTTCCAAATCTCAACCAAATATGCTAACTAAATGTTCTACACATCATGATGGGAAAATAAATGCACAAATTACTACAAATTGCACTAAAAAATGAACGTAGTACCTGTTGCTTTAGAAGAAATAGTTAACCCTCTCACGGCTGATGAGACCACGTGACACTCGTTGTAACTGGAAAATGTATGGCTTCAACCACTAATTTCTTCATTTTTTTAAAAAAAACTCTCCTATTTGGTACATATTTGTTGTTAGGCAACTATTCAACAATATAGCATATGTCATTCTACATATATATTATATTCTTATCCATTGTTACTATATACTACATACTATTCGCCATATCTCCCAAAGTTATTTACATATTTTGACGAAATAAAGCTCAAATTGAAGGGCAAACCCATCCATTTTGTACGGTTGCGTTACAGGTCCTTTGCCCTTGAAGAAACGTTAAAATTTTCCTTATAACGTTTGTTTCTGTTTTTTAGTTTTTTCAAAATAAAACAGATTCGATTCCATTATATGTGGCTTTGACACACCATACTTTGGTTAACGAATGCTAAAAGAGGAATATGTTACTGTGCCATTCAGAAGTACATACAGGGCATTCGTTAATATATGCAATTTCTTCACATTTTGAAAACCAAGTTAAACTTTCTGTACTACAAAGCTGAATTTTGCATCACCCTGTATATTTTTTACAAATCTCAACCAAATATGCTAACTAAATGTTCTACACATCATCATGGGAAACTAATGCACAAATTACTACAAACTGCACTAAAAATGAACGTAGTACCTGTTGCTTTAGAAGAAATATTTAACCCTCTCACGGCTGATGAGACCACGTGACACTCGTTGTAACTGGAAAATATATGGCTTCAACCACTAATTTCTTCATTTTTTTTAAAAAAACTCTCCTATTTGGTACATATATGTTGTTAGGCAACTATTCAACAATATAGCATATGTCATTCTACATATATATTATATTCTTATCCATTGATACTATATACTACATACTATGCGCCATATCTCCCAAAGTTATTTACATATTTTGACGAAATAAAGCTAAAATTGAAGAGGAAACCCCTCCATTTTGTCCTGTTGCGATAAGGGTCCTTTGCCCTTGAAGAAACATTAAAATTCCTCTTATAACGTTTATTTCTCTTTTTTAGTTTTTTCAAAATAAAACAGATTCGATTCCATTATATGTGGCTTTGACACACCATACTATGGTTAACGAATGATAAAAGAGGAATATGTTACTGTGCCATTCAGAAGTACATACAGGGCATTCGTTAATATATGCACTTTCTTCACATTTTGAAAACCAATTTATACTTTCTGTACTACAAAGCTGAATTTTGCATCACCCTGTATATTTTTTCCAAATCTCAACCAAATATGCTAACTAAATGTTCTACACATCATGATGGGAAAATAAATGCACAAATTACTACAAATTGCACTAAAAAATGAACATAGTACCTGTTGCTTATGAAGAAATAGTTAACCCTCTCACGGCTGATGAGACCACGTGACACTCGTTGTAACTGGAAAATGTATGGCTTCAACCACTAATTTCTTCATTTTTTAAAAAAACTCTCCTATTTGGTACATATTTGTTGTTAGGCAACTATTCAACAATATAGCATATGTCATTCTACATATATATTATATTCTTATCCATTGTTACTATATACTACATACTATTCGCCATATCTCCCAAAGTTATTTACATATTTTGACGAAAAAAAGCTCAAATTGAAGGGCAAACCCATCCATTTTGTACGGTTGCGTTACAGGTCCTTTGTCCTTGAAGAAACATTAAAATTCCTCTTATAACGTTTGTTTCTCTTTTTTAGTTTTTTCAAAATAAAACAGATTCGATTCCATTATATGTGGCTTTGACACACCATACTATGGTTAACGAATGATAAAAGAGGAATATGTTACTGTGCCATTCAGAAGTAGATACAGGGCATTCGTTAATATATGCACTTTCTTCACATTTTGAAAACCAATTTATACTTTCTGTACTACAAAGCTGAATTTTGCATCACCCTGTATATTTTTTCCAAATCTCAACCAAATATGCTAACTAAATGTTCTACACATCATGATGGGAAAATAAATGCACAAATTACTACAAATTGCACTAAAAAATGAACGTAGTACCTGTTGTATAGAAGAAATAGTTAACCCTCTCACGGCTGATGAGACCACGTGACACTCGTTGTAACTGGAAAATGTATGGCTTCAACCACTAATTTCTTCATTTTTTTAAAAAAACTCTCCTATTTGGTACATATTTGTTGTTAGGCAACTATTCAACAATATAGCATATGTCATTCTACATATATATTATATTCTTATCCATTGTTACTATATACTACATACTATTCGCCATATCTCCCAAAGTTATTTACATATTTTGACGAAATAAAGCTAAAATTGAAGAGGAAACCCCTCCATTTTGTCCTGTTGCGATAAGGGTCCTTTGCCCTTGAAGAAACATTAAAATTCCTCTTATAACGTTTATTTCTCTTTTTTAGTTTTTTCAAAATAAAACAGATTCGATTCCATTATATGTGGCTTTGACACACCATACTATGGTTAACGAATGATAAAAGAGGAATATGTTACTGTGCCATTCAGAAGTACATACAGGGCATTCGTTAATATATGCACTTTCTTCACATTTTGAAAACCAATTTATACTTTCTGTACTACAAAGCTGAATTTTGCATCACCCTGTATATTTTTTCCAAATCTCAACCAAATATGCTAACTAAATGTTCTACACATCATGATGGGAAAATAAATGCACAAATTACTACAAATTGCACTAAAAAATGAACATAGTACCTGTTGCTTATGAAGAAATAGTTAACCCTCTCACGGCTGATGAGACCACGTGACACTCGTTGTAACTGGAAAATGTATGGCTTCAACCACTAATTCTTCATTTTTTTAAAAAAACTCTCCTATTTGGTACATATTTGTTGTTAGGCAACTATTCAACAATATAGCATATGTCATTCTACATATATATTATATTCTTATCCATTGTTACTATATACTACATACTATTCGCCATATCTCCCAAAGTTATTTACATATTTTGACGAAAAAAAGCTCAAATTGAAGGGCAAACCCATCCATTTTGTACGGTTGCGTTACAGGTCCTTTGTCCTTGAAGAAACATTAAAATTCCTCTTATAACGTTTGTTTCTCTTTTTTAGTTTTTTCAAAATAAAACAGATTCGATTCCATTATATGTGGCTTTGACACACCATACTATGGTTAACGAATGATAAAAGAGGAATATGTTACTGTGCCATTCAGAAGTAGATACAGGGCATTCGTTAATATATGCACTTTCTTCACATTTTGAAAACCAATTTATACTTTCTGTACTACAAAGCTGAATTTTGCATCACCCTGTATATTTTTTCCAAATCTCAACCAAATATGCTAACTAAATGTTCTACACATCATGATGGGAAAATAAATGCACAAATTACTACAAATTGCACTAAAAAATGAACGTAGTACCTGTTGTATAGAAGAAATAGTTAATCCTCTCACGGCTGATGAGACCACGTGACACTCGTTGTAACTGGAAAATGTATGGCTTCAACCACTAATTTCTTCATTTTTTTAAAAAAACTCTCCTATTTGGTACATATTTGTTGTTAGGCAACTATTCAACAATATAGCATATGTCATTCTACATATATATTATATTCTTATCCATTGTTACTATATACTACATACTATTCGCCATATCTCCCAAAGTTATTTACATATTTTGACGAAATAAAGCTCAAATTGAAGGGCAAACCCATCCATTTTGTACGGTTGCGTTACAGGTCCTTTGCCCTTGAAGAAACGTTAAAATTTTCCTTATAACGTTTGTTTCTGTTTTTTAGTTTTTTCAAAATAAAACAGATTCGATTCCATTATATGTGGCTTTGACACACCATACTTTGGTTAACGAATGCTAAAAGAGGAATATGTTACTGTGCCATTCAGAAGTACATACAGGGCATTCGTTAATATATGCAATTTCTTCACATTTTGAAAACCAAGTTAAACTTTCTGCACTACAAAGCTGAATTTTGCATCACCATTTATATTTTTTACAAATCTCAACCAAATATGCTAACTAAATGTTCTACACATCATCATGGGAAACTAATGCACAAATTACTACAAACTGCACTAAAAAATGAACGTAGTACCTGTTGCTTTAGAAGAAATATTTAACCCTCTCACGGCTGATGAGACCACGTGACACTCGTTGTAACTGGAAAATATATGGCTTCAACCACTAATTTCTTCAATTTTTTTAAAAAAACTCTCCTATTTGGTATATATGTTGTTAGGCAACTATTCAACATATATCATATGTCATTCTACATATATATTATATTGTTATCCATTGTTACTATATATACTACATACTATTCCCCATATCTCCCAAACCTATTTACATATTTTGACGAAATAAATCTAAAATTGAAGAGGAAACCCCTCCACTTTGTCCTGTTGCGATAGGGGTCCTTTGCCCTTGAAGAAACGTTAAAAGTCCTCTTATAATGTTTGTTTTAATTTTTAGTTTTTCAAAATAAAACAGATTAGATTCCATTATATGTGGCTTTGACACACCATACTGTGGTTAACGAATGATAAAAGAGGAATATGTTACTGCGCCATTCAGAAGTACATACAGGGCATTCGTTAATATATGCAATTTCTTCACATCTTAAAAACCAAGTTAAACTTTCTGTACTACAAAGCTGAATTTTGCATCACCCTGTATATTTTTTACAAATCTCAACCAAATATGCTAACTAAATGTTCTACACATCATCATGGGAAAATAAATGCACAAATTACTACAAATTGCACTAAAAAATGAACGTAGTACCTGTTGCTTTAGAAGAAATAGTTAACCCTCTCACGGCTGATGAGACCACGTGACACTCGTTGTAACTGGAAAATATATGGCTTCAACCACTAATTTCTTCAATTTTTTTTAAAAAACTTTCCTATTTGGTATATATGTTGTTAGGCAACTATTCAACAATATAGCATATGTCATTCTACATATATATTATATTGTTATCCATTGTTACTATATACTACATACTATTCGCCATATCTCCCAAACTTATTTACATATTTTGAAGAAATAAATCTAAAATTGAAAAGGAAACCCCTCCACTTTGTCCTGTTGCGATAAGGGTCCTTTGCCCTTGAAGAAACATTAAAATTCCTCTTATAACGTTTGTTTCTGTTTTTTAGTTTTTTCAAAATAAAACAGATTCGATTCCATTATATGTGGCTTTGACACACCATACTGTGCTTAACGAATGATAAAAGAGGAATATGTTACTGTGCCATTCAGAAGTACATACAGGGCATTCATTAATATATGCACTTTCTTCACATTTTGAAAACCAATTTATACTTTCTGTACTACAAAGCTGAATTTTGCATCACCCTGTATATTTTTTCCAAATCTCAACCGAATATGCTAACTAAATGTTCTACACATCATCATAGGAAAATAAATGCACAAATTACTACAAATTGCTCTAAAAAATGAACGTAGTACCTGTTTCTTTGGAAGAAATTGTTAACCCTCTCACGGCTGATGAGACCACGTGACACTCGTTGTAACTGGAAAATGTATGGCTTCAACCACTAATTTCTTCATTTTTTTAAAAAAACTCTCCTATTTGGTACATATTTGTTGTTAGGCAACTATTCAACAATATAGCATATGTCATTCTACATATATATTATATTCTTATCCATTGTTACTATATACTACATACTATTCGCCATATCTCCCAAAGTTATTTACATATTTTGACGAAAAAAAGCTCAAATTGAAGGGCAAACCCATCCATTTTGTACGGTTGCGTTACAGGTCCTTTGTCCTTGAAGAAACATTAAAATTCCTCTTATAACGTTTGTTTCTCTTTTTTAGTTTTTTCAAAATAAAACAGATTCGATTCCATTATATGTGGCTTTGACACACCATACTATGGTTAACGAATGATAAAAGAGGAATATGTTACTGTGCCATTCAGAAGTAGATACAGGGCATTCGTTAATATATGCACTTTCTTCACATTTTGAAAACCAATTTATACTTTCTGTACTACAAAGCTGAATTTTGCATCACCCTGTATATTTTTTCCAAATCTCAACCAAATATGCTAACTAAATGTTCTACACATCATGATGGGAAAATAAATGCACAAATTACTACAAATTGCACTAAAAAATGAACGTAGTACCTGTTGTATAGAAGAAATAGTTAACCCTCTCACGGCTGATGAGACCACGTGACACTCGTTGTAACTGGAAAATGTATGGCTTCAACCACTAATTTCTTCATTTTTTTAAAAAAACTCTCCTATTTGGTACATATTTGTTGTTAGGCAACTATTCAACAATATAGCATATGTCATTCTACATATATATTATATTCTTATCCATTGTTACTATATACTACATACTATTCGCCATATCTCCCAAAGTTATTTACATATTTTGACGAAATAAAGCTAAAATTGAAGAGGAAACCCCTCCATTTTGTCCTGTTGCGATAAGGGTCCTTTGCCCTTGAAGAAACATTAAAATTCCTCTTATAACGTTTATTTCTCTTTTTTAGTTTTTTCAAAATAAAACAGATTCGATTCCATTATATGTGGCTTTGACACACCATAC
>NW_027657551.1:0-24969 GCF_964235325.1 Thermobia domestica | reverse complement strand
GGAAATTCTCATGAGAGTTTATTATGCAACATTATAAAATTATTAATTAAATATTTATTTGCGAAATATGAACAAAATTTTCTGAGTCGTATTTGAGAAAATCGTTTGAAGGAAACTCATCCCAAAAGTAAACTACTTCTTGTTAATTTATTTGTGAGCAGTAATTTTCACATTATTATACAGTTATTAACCCCTTCCACTACGACTTATTTTCTGAATTCTGATAATTGAAGTATAAGTTATAAAAGTGTATTATAAATGGTTTATCATTATATAACTTTCAAAACATCAATATCGTAACCCTACGTGATGCTACAATGATTTACATTTTATGACGAGTGTAGCTCGTCATTGTGCGATTTGGCACCGGGAGGACATGACGAGCTAGACTCGTCATTTCAGTGCAAAGGTTAATAAATTATTTATTTGTGAAATATGAACCAAACTTTCCTGAGTTGTATTTGACAAAAATGTACGAAAAAAGAACTGAGAGTCTTGGTGACAACAATAAAAATCACTGACATTATGGTTTCGGAACAAGTTCTGGAAGCAAAACGATAGACGAATGAATGAATTTTAAATACTATAATTCATATTTTTAAAGATTTCGTTTACAGAAGGAATTCAAAAATTTTAAAGGACAAATTGCTTTACAAAAGTTAATAATGAATGTAGAATAGAGCTAAAAGTAAACCCAGTAAATAAATAGCTCTTTTTTAATTTTTATTAATTAATTGACGTGCAAAGACTAGACAATGATCAAATAAAATGGCAACGCTGCAAATGAAAGTCGAGGCTTATCAGATTACCAATTCTTCTGGCACTACGCAACTAATGAGAAACTACGTCATGAATCAAGATGGCCGAGAATGAAAAGTAATATATCACCAGACTTTTCTCACTCAGGTTTCTTACTTTTCCTTTTCCGTTTTTTCTCTTCAACATTAAAAACCCTGAACTTTAGTCAAACAAAGTATCACTATTTGAGTAAATATCCTTTCTTATGCAAAGAAAAAGCAAAGGCTATTCTAAAATATTTATATAATTAATGAATAATTGTTACGAAAAAAGCCGTCAGCATATATTCTGTTTTATAACAAACGACAGTTCTCTCTAAGAAAAAAGTGCGATGGTAACGTAACATATCGTATGGTAGCTATTAACTATAAACAGGATATGACGTCTCACATGTAAAGAATTTCATAATTCTTTCTCTGATACATGCTGACTTGGCATAACGGGTTTTTGCGAGGTTGCCAACCTTTCAGCTCCACCGAAATAAATTCGACGAATTCTATTATAAATGAAGTAATTAATTAGTGCCCCATAATTATGCGCTGCATTCCAAAGCAGTGTTTTCCAACCTTTTTTTCTCAAATAGAAACTACTTTTATAAGTTAAAATGTTCTAGGTAATAGCATAATGTAGTAACTCTCGAAGTAATTTGTTCTCTTTTTTTTTCTTAAGCATATACCAGGTACTTGTATTCTATATTTTGCTTTGAAATAACATTTATAATTTCCTTAATTTTATGTTGGTATTAATATAAGAAAATTTATGCAATGTTCCTTTAATAGTTGAACGTTGTCAAGAATATTTTATAATAAATATATCTATGTAAGTTATTAGAATTTGTGTAATATTCATCATTTACACTGTACAATCTGCTTTATATGTAGTCTACATCTGCTCTAGATTCTCTACTATAGTGTGTCATTTGCAGTTCATTTCAATTTAAATTTTTATATCCTTTTTGGACTAATGCTCATATTGAGGGGATAAAAAGAACAAAATCCAAGGACCAGTTGTCTAAAGCAAATGATGAAATACTGGTCTAAGGGCAAATGATGAAATATGGAAAAGTGAAATGGTGGGTAAAAGGGGAAGCAAATGTTTTCATTAAATTTCCCAATGGATATCTTCTGCCATATGGACTGCTTGAATACCAAGTGACGTAATTCCAAAGAAGTAATGGAAAAATTTACTAATATCTACATTCACTTCTATATATGGATACATTTTTATTTATTCATTTATTTAATTTTGCAAATAGTAAGTTATAAAACCATAAACTGCATAGTTATTCTTTAGGTTGACAAGATAATAGAAATATAAATTAAAAAGGATTGAAGTTCATGAGATGGTGAACTTCAAGTTTCTCTCCTGCAAAATTTCAATTGTGGACTTCGGATACCTGGCATCCAATCCGCCAATACATGAGCGTCTCTGAGGAAGACAATGGCATGCTACATTTTCTAACTGTCGAGTAAATTATAATATAAAATTCAATATTCCCGTGCAATGCAATCCAATGATACATACAAACAAGCTTTGCCTACTGTCTGCAAGTAGGCCTACATTTCCGATCCCAACCAATACTCTTCTGTGGTTCGGTCCCAACCCATTCCACTTAATTACATCGGAAATGACGCCTAATATTGTCTTTCCCCGAGTCGTTTATATAAAACCTAGATATGGCGAAAATAGTATTTAGTAACAATCCTTCTAGTGTAATTATCGAGATTAAGATTGAAATAATATAAAAAGGATGAGCAATTTCTTTCATTGTGTGATATGCACTAAAGTGAGATCTTAAACTTTGCTCAAGTTTTTGACATTAATCTCAAGGTTGTATGCATAAAATGAGAGACAACTTGACGTCATTTCAGTTCAATATCAGACACCTCAGTAAATGCTCGGAACTTGTGAATCATACTGTGATTTCTCACTTTTCGTATGCACAAAAAGGTTAGTCAAAAACCCGCACTGTAGCTATAACTTGTTTTACATCGTTCACGCTGACCTTCTTTTCGTTTATTTTATTGGTAACAAGCAGAGGATACGATATCAGGACTCGAGTTGCGCAATAAGGGTTATATATCCTTAAAGAAATGAAATGAAATTTTTTAGTTTTACGTCCCACGATTATGCCGGGTAGGCTAAAGGAGACGGTGATGATGAGTAATGATTGAAATGGTGGAATGAAGAAAGTGGGAGGAAACGGGAAAATCCCGAGAAAACCCACGCACACGGTGTTTGTCCACCACAAAGTTCACTTGGTGGGGGTATTACCAAGTTATTAGCTGCAGTCCTCCAATAGATAAAAGTAATGGGACTTCAAAGATAACATGGTGGTCTATAGCAAACGCAAGAAAAAAAGCGTTCCTCCCGCCTCTCCTATGTATTTGGTAATGTGGTATAGCGATTCAAATTATATGTTCGAGCCACGCACTTGATATGGAGAGTAGAAAGAATAGAATGGTCCAAACAAAAGCAGCTTGTACAATGTGCATATCTTACAACAACAAACGAAGATAACAAACTTACAAGAATTTTGTCAAGTTCGTCACTGACACAATCGTACTTTCCCAGGAAACGCACATCTGGCACCGTGATACGTTCTTGAATCTCAAATTGTTTACGCTGTATCAGTTATGTGCTCCCCCTTCCGCAACATGGTTCGATTTGCTTTCTACAAAGTGTTGTACCTGGATGTCGAACGGGAAGCATTTCCAGACGATGGCCATTGTAAGATGTGCACATTGTACAGCCCGCAGCAAAAAACCTGCAACATGAGCCTGTAAGCTTATTGTGAAACGACAAAGTATTTTGCTCCAAAATAAGTGTGCAGAGGAGGACGCCGAGGTTTCTCCTGGCATACTTCGTGCCACTTAGATGTCATGTTGATTCCCTGTGCTGTTAGGCTTAGTTTCACAATAAACATACATGCTCATGTTGCAGGTTTTTTGCTGCGGACTGTACAAACTGCTTTTGTTTGGATCATTTTATCCCTTCTACTCTCCATCAACAGCGTGGCTTGAACATGTCATTTGAATCGCTGTCTCACCTCCACAAATACATAGGGAAGACGGGAGAAACGCTTTCTTTCTTGTGTTTCCTATAGACCCCCATGTTATATTTGAAGTTCTATCACTTTTCCCTATTGGAGGACTGCAGCTAATAACTTGGTAATTAACTAACGAATTGATGCTCTTTAAGGATATATAATTCTTATTGCGCAACTCGAGTCCTGATATCGTACCCTCTGCTTGTAACCTGTTGCTATTAAAGTTTGATCCTAACTCCTTCATTTGTTTTTCTTTTGTTGCTGATAGACCATAGCCGCTCCATTAGAAGTTTGCACCAAAGAACGGTTTTTGTGGTCGGAAGGTGTATCAGAGGTCAAAATCCAAAGAAGACTTTCGGCACAATACTGGAACAGTGTCTTCAGCAACTGAGTGTCTACGAATGGATTGAAAAAGTCAAAAATGATCGCACAAGTGTTACGAACGAAGAAGGAGCCGGACGAGTGACTTTATGAAACCCAAGTACTTTGCCGATGACTTTGCACGCAAGACCATGACTAATTTCCAGATGATTTGCCACTTCATCAATGGTCACTCGTTTGTCTAATCGAACCACGTCGTGTTCACTGCTCGTTTTTCCTCTTAGGTGCAAAGTTCTCATTGAGCGTCCATAATCTATCTGCAACAAAAGGAAGACAGATGAAACTATTAGGATCAAAATTTCATAGTATGATCACAATAACATAACAATAAAATAAACGAGGACAAATGTCGGTAAGAACAATGTAAGAAAAGTTATCTTCATTTCGGATAATTTTTGACTTACCCTCGTCGTTTTGCCTTGCTCTTCCGGTTTGTATTCGAAACAGCGAGATAAAAATTATGTTAAGTTTAACGCAAAGGAATAGCAATCGAAATGGACCGAAGAGACATTTGTAGACAATATGAGTTAGAAAATGAGCTATTTGTGTATAACAAAGCGTCACTTTATGGACTAAGTAATTCAAATTATCTGCTTCTTGATATAAATTTGGATTCAGCATTCAACAAAAGTTCAATATGAGCACATTTAAAACCAAGTACCATCTTAAATAATTTGTTTAATACTTTTAAGAAAACAATTATGATAACCTTTACCCTAGTTTTCTTTTCATTACTATCATAATATTTGTTTGTCATATACAAAGCAAAAGAAAGAAAGAGAAATAAGCATTTGTTTCCATTATTTCATCTCATCGTAAAACATATAATAAGTGCCATCACAACAACAACAACAACAACTACTACTACTACTACTACTACTACTACTACTACTACTACTACTACTACTACTACTACTACTAATAATAATAATAATAATAATAATAATAATAATAATAATAATAAATACTCTCCTTCTGTCCTGAAAATAGGTAGCAAATTTAATATGTTTACCATTTTGCAACGCACAAAGCATTTTTTAAATGTCGATATATGTTATATCAGACATATGTGATAAAATAGTAATTCATGAAATGAAATGAAATCTTTTAGTTAAACGACCCAGGATTATCCCTTTTAGGTTAGGGGAGACGATGGTTAAACAAATGAGTAACGGGAGAATTGATTGAAAGAGAAAGTAGGAGGAAAAGGCAGTACCCCGAGAAAACCCACGGACACGATGTTGTAAACCACAAACTTACTTGGAGATCGAACCTGGGATCTCACACACCAGAAGTAAGCGCTCTACCATTGAGTCACTGTGCTCCCCAACATATTAATTTATATACATATATGAATATATATATATATATATATATATATATATATATATATATATATATATATATATATATATATATATACTGGGACCATTTATTTGCGTTGTTTATATTGATAGTATTCGGGTATAACTGAAGAACGGAAAATTCATAATTAACCTGTGAGTCAAAATTAACTGCTCACTCAAGCAATGAGTGTATTGCAAACTAAATAACTTGAAGTGCCTCATAGCACTCGTAAACATTTATCATCAGGTGAGAAGTTCGTGGCACCAAATAAGGTTAAAGAAACGATTTCCTTTTAAGACCTGAATTGTGTGTTTATATGTTTCTACTTGGGTAGCATAAAATCGTCCCATTTGCTTGCTTCACTTAAAAACATTCTTAACAGATACCATCATTCCATATGCACGTAAACTATATAATTATGATTGTTAGACATGTTATTAGACTCATGGGAATGAGATTGATATATGAAATGAAACGCTAAAGAAATTATGAACAAACTTCTTATTTTAAAGATTTTTTAAAATGAAACGTACTCTTACTGTGATTTATTTATGCATGATTGTCAGTTTATGAGTTTGTTGTTTTCGTTCATTTGCAAATTGTATTCGAATGTTAACATTAGTGTTGCTTCAAGGAATTCTTTGCTTAATTTTCTCTTCACTCCAGTTTTCTTTGGTGCTGAACTAAAGGCACTTTAAATTAGTGTTGCAACCTACAAAAGTATTCTTTCAAATTTTTGCGTTGAATGGGAGGTTTTTAATCATTTGGATGTAAAAGTGAATCATACATATTATGATTTCGTTTGTAAACTAAAATGCAAAAATAACTACATGTTTGACTTCACTTCCTATTGCGGATATTATTATTAATTATTGTTGGTGACAACTTTACGAAAACTCGTACATTATATATCGACTATTCCTGAGCATTTTCTGATAGAATCAATTCAATTCAAATGGGAATTTTTCACTTTTACTGTCGAAATTTTGCTATTGTTGTGGTTATCTCTGCTAGAGATCCTGGGCAAATATTCATATATTCGGGTATAGTATATTAAGTCTTTCATATTAATAGTGCAATGTAGACTTACCAGCCAAAATGTTACAATTACCTACCTAATATCTGATGTGCTCAAATTTTGCTCGGAGAATATCAGCAATCTGAGTTTGCACCCGGCAATATGTATTGATGGGTGGATGGATATAGCGAACCGCATCTGCACACACAACTCAATTAATTCCTGCAAACGCGGAGAGGAACGATGATCTCAGATATAATACTAAATGACATCACAAAAATATCCAATTGGGTTAAGACAAGGTGATTTTGAAGGCTATTCCAGCAATTAAAATAAATCAATTTGCACTACTATTACATTCAATTTGCATTATTCGAACTACAGCAGCACAGCGTTGTCCTTGTGACAATGAACATTGCTCTGCTGAATGATGCCATTGCTAGGTAGAAATAGGAAATATTCACTACAAGAATGGGAGCACATAATTAGCAGTTACCTCTCGACAGATATGGGTTGTCATGTTGTCCAACTTCACTACCGGGCTAATGGATGGCTATGTGAAAGTTCGGAAATTACGATGGAGCTACTGCTTTGGTTGTTGTTGTCTTACTGTGCGCTTCTCGAGCAGCTGTTCTTCTGGAAAATGACGATTCCTGATCCGACTATTGATGTGAAGCCAGGACGATAAAAGGCTCATATAAGTGCTGAGGATACTGTATATATATATATATATATATATATATATATATATATATATATATATATATATATATATATATATATAGTGCTATTTATCTCATCATAAAAATCAGGAGTCAATTGTTTGCTTTCATGGTGACTCCAGTCAAGATTCTCGTATATGTTTTGGCCTTCTAGAGCACTAATTTTCATGCTATACAACATCGTCACTAATTTAGCATTAATCTTGTGTCCAGATTTCGTCTCTATCGATTAAATGGTATTGCTAGTGTAGACCTAGAGAGAAACAGATTTTTAAAACGTTTGTGTGACAGCTCATGGGCATTAATCATTTTAGTTCGTGAGCACTAATTAGGCATTATTTTTTAATATATTTTTTAAAATGAGTGCAGGTCTGGGCGATGCAAAGTTCACGTGAATATAGCTTGATAGTTCCACCTACTTTTAAACATGGAACATTAATTTTCTTGTGACAGTTGCTATTGTGACCCAATTAATTAGTAAATCATTTATTAGTATATTCTTTAGTGCATATTTTGAAACATCATTTTTTTTTAAATGAAGAATCTATATTTCTGTTTTCCTTCAAACGAGTATTTTTTTAATTCGCTTTCCTACGGTATCCACCCTTTCAGCGGTAAATGAGACACCTGAGCAACGGAACTCTTTAAAAGTCTTTATTCACCACGACCACCCACAGCCAGGAGACACACTCAAGTTCTATTGTAAAGCTAGACAGTTTGTCTAGAAAGAGAATCTTCACAATAGCTATCGTAGAAAAGAGGTATATTCGCAAGCGCATGATAAAACCGAAGGAACCACACCGGCACGATATTGCAAGCTAGAAGTCCATTAGCACATTTTAACATTTTAGGAAGAAAGAAAGAACAACGCACAAACAACAACCTATTTTGGCAATTTTAAAATTTTAAAACTGGAATTGGGAGAACATACGTTATTTTTTTTAAAATAGAAAGACGGTTGCAAGATACTAAAAGAAAGGGCAGTTAAGTTTGAGAAGTGACACCAACAACACGTATACAGAGCTCTCTCTCTCTCACACACACACACTTTATTAATTATTTTTATCGTGTTGAGCAACTATAGACAATGAAGTGCTAACACACCCTATAGTGCCGCAACGAGTTCACTCATAGAAACACTGATACAGTTAAATCAAATTCCGAACGTTCTCCCAACTATAATCTATTTTGCATTTATATCGACTTATAACAGAGTGCAACTAAAGTTTGATTTGTGACTGTGACCAATTGTGATAATTGTGATCAACATATATATACGGATACATTATTTGTTAATCAGTTTACGGATACATAATTTGTTAATCAGCGTATCAGTTGGATTCACCAATATTGGACTTCTATAATCACTTTGACCGAGACAACCTATGAAGAGACGCCGAGACGCCTAGATATGAGGAGGTATTTGGATGCTTCAGTTCGATGATGACGTCCTAAACATCCAGAGAGAGCCAAAGGCCTAAGGAGGAGAGAGTCAGAGATCGGCGGGTGACCATACACATCTCGGGAGTCGAACGGGATGCTGCAGTCACATGAACACAGGAACTTTAGTGTTGTAAGTGGTCGACCAGAGGTGAATAAAAGTGGTAGCTTCAACATGGGAATCGACGGGAAGGTAGGACAAAACCTTTATATTAAATTTTCAATTTGGAATTTGTTGCCACATTACCGTGGGCGAGCGCATCCTCTTACCTTGGCCAAATTCACTAATGTATCGAAACGAGAATTGAATCGTGGTAATCCGGCCTTGACGGACTGAACAGTTATCTTTTATTATTATTTTTTTTTAAAGAAACTATAACTGAAATCGATATTTTAAAATTTATTTGTGATTAACTTTTGTCATTTTAACCATTTATATTCACACAGCTAATTAGTGTTAGATTCTGAAAATTATCTCCTTATATTCTAAATGTTAGTGTTGTTTGCTCATTTAAAGATATTATATGTAGAAAATTTTGTGACATAAAAAGTTAGGTTATTACACGACGAGATTAATGTGTCAGAAAAGCATTACTATTCAAGTATTAATTGGATGAATGATCTTTATGTTTCCATGTATTTCTATCAAAAGATTTTTTTTTTATTTACCAAGTACATACCCAGAGAGCTCGTAATTGTCAGTCAGAAGACGAATGTAAGCTGTTTGCTAGATATAGGTATTTTCATTTGTATTGACAGGGTGTACCTAAATTGAAAGGCATAGAGTATAATTCTTGCCCTAAGCATGTAAATAGAGAAAAATATCATTAGGACAAAATTAACTCGTAAATAAGCAACTAAACATAAAAAAAGATATCTGTCTGCGCAAACGCCGCACAGACAGATCTTCATAATTATGAAGTAAAATATTGCGCAAAGTAAAATAAACAAATATAAGGTACCGACATTTAGAAAGGAATATTGGCCAAGTTAAGTATAAACTCTGATATCTATATATGTGTTCTAGTAATCATTGTGTATATATCATATGACTATCTAGTATATGTGTCCAAGTATATATGATTGTTTGTTTTTATATTACAATGTATTTTTCTTATTATTGGATATTATTATTATCTTAGATCTATACATATGTGTTGAGAATTTTCAATTTAAAGTAGACAGTTAAAGTCAAATCAGTGCACTGCTCAAATCAAAGCTTTCACTATCTTTTCATCTTTAATTAATCTAAATAATAGTCATGTCTTGCTAGCATTCAAAATCATCTAATTTTTCCCACCTTCGTCAACTATCTATTTCTCAAGCATAGGCATTTCCCTACTTTCTCCTTCTGTGCTTGCTGAATAAAATATTGTCTTCTGGACTAAATAAATCACACACAAAAGGTTATATCAGAAAGATGAAACAATGATGCCATGTACATTTATTTTTTTTTTTTTTTTGGAATATCTAGAATATTCATCTTTAAAAAGTGGAAAATAGAAAATATTGTTTGCAATTTATATAATAAGCAGTTATAAAAGAAAGGTAAACTTCTCACTAAATTCAAACTTTTGTTATTTGAAAGTATTGCCAAAGATTTATTTTTAGACAACAACAACAACAAAAATAAGAATCCTTCAGATTCTTCAGTCAAGGTATTCCATATTTCATTTTTTTTATTATTTTAGTGACATTTGTCTCAATTTATTTCAACTTAAAATGATCATGTCATTTCATTTTTTTAAAATTGTTGTTCAATTTAAATTTTATTGCAAGTTTGGATAATTAAAAATTTTATTACTGTTACCTAAATTTTGTTAAATTGTCATTACTAAAACGATTCAGATTTCCCAACCTATTCTAGGCCAATTAGAGAATTTTCTTATATTATTTCGAAACAATTGGGAACCTAGCTGAGCTGACCCTCACAGATACAGTTAATAGTATTTATAGTAAATTTTTCCATTCTACATTTGCATAAATTCTTTTAGTCTGATGATTAAATTAATTTATGCAACAATTTTATTGCTTAGCGAAGTGACGGCCAGTACAGCTGTTTCCCAATAAAACTACAATAGTGATTTTATTTCAGCCATGCAGCAAGTGAATATTCTTTGTAAATATGTTCTAATTAACTACGCACCTATTTTCCTAGCACTCTGGAGTACCGTATGGGGATAATAGGATTATAAAAATCGAGCCTCGTGCGGTGTAAATCAGGCTTTCATGAATCAACGCACGTACCTTCAGCTTTCTGCTTATTAGGCATGTTATAACTTGCCAGGGCGGCGAGTAAATATGCAAAAACAATTTGCATATTCATAAATAGTATTTGGCGAACCCAAACATAATTTTTACGAAATTATTCAAATAATTTCAGAACCAAGACTGGAACTCAAATTTATCTTGTCATAAATTTGATTCCCCCAGCATTACAAATTCCGCCCCCGAACTAGGACTCGAACACCGTTATAAACAAATGGCGCACATCGAACAGGAACCCGAAGCGTTGTTAATTAGTTCCGAACAATTAACTGATAAATTAATAGAAATCACGAGTCAATATCCGTTATTATTTTTGGTAATCGGTATTCTTAAAAAAAAAAGATAGGATCCAATATAGAACGAGACACGTTCTATTCCCCCTCTCCAATTTACTTTCTTTTTCAGGGTGTACGACAGAAAGATTACATCTATAGTAGTGTGGCAGAAAAGGAAGTTACAAAGCGTAGAATAGAGTAAATATTCCGAGAGGATATGACAAAATAATTGACAAACATATTCGGCGACGATGAATGTCACCTAAAAAAAAAAAAGAAAGAAAAAAATCTTGAAAAGCGAAACAGTTCAAGTTAAAGCGCTTCACTATTCAGAAACTTTCGTGAGAAATGATGATTGTTAAGAAATAAAAATCTTTTGACGTTTCTGTCAATTCATTACCAGGAGAAATAAAATTTGGTACGTTTTCTTAAAAAAAAAGAAGAAGAAGACGAAAATGTCAATGGTTCATTTGTTTATTGTGTGAAATGAAAGTGAGAAGAAATAGATGGCGATTAAATCACAGGTAAGAACAGGAAAGCCAGAAGGTAAATTAGATAAAGTAAGTATATATTTTTCTTGTACACGCATATATGTATATTGTATTCTTTTTTCTTTGTTTTAGCATAGTGATATTCAATCTTAGTCAATAGGAAATTAATATTTTAATTCATAATTATATTCAGTGATTTATGTGAATTGGTATTAAGCATATTTATTTTAATTCCCAAATAATGTAAATAAGTGCGTTATACATATATCTATACATGTTTATAATTGTTATTATTAGTATTAACATAGTGAACATAAGGAACGAGATTGAATTGGATTAGTGTTTGAATGAGTGACTCCGAGCTACGCACTATACTTTTAATGAAAGAATAAATAAACAAATAAGTGTGTGTAAGTTGAGTTTCAAAGTTGTCTTGTGGATCAAAGTAATTTTATGCATGTTAGCGTAATAGAATGTGTTAGAATTAGAATCGAATGCTTTATATTCATTTCTTTTCCAATTGAAAGGGATATAATCTATCACAATAGCTGACTTTTTAAGTTTCAGATGCCGAAACTGCGCTCCGCATCGAAACAAGAGCGAAGAAAACTGATGCTAGGAGAACAGCATTGTTCTGAATGTCAGCGTGATTTGTGGGAAGAGGATTCAGAGGTCACTGAACAAAGTTTTGAATGCGTTATTTGTGGCGATATAAGAAAACGACGAAGTCAAAGAAAATCGCCAACAGAAGAAAATTCGGCATCTCTGGTCGGAGATCAAAGAAGGAACGCAATGGATACAGGGATATGTCCGAAGAGGGCGTCACGCCAACCAAAAGTGTAGACAGCAGCACGGAACCGCCAATATGGTTCCGAATGTACGTAGAGCGGCAACAGAAAAAGGAAGAAGAAGAACGAGAACAGCGAAAGAAAGAACGTGAGGAGCAACGGAAAAAGGAAGAAGAGCGGCAGAAAAAGGAAGAAGAGCGGGAGAAAAAGGAAGAAGAAGAACGAGAACAGCGAAAGAAAGAACGTGAGGAGCAACAGAAAAAGGAAGAAGAGCGGCAGAAAAGGGAAGAAGAGCGGGAGAAAAAGGAAGAAGAAGAAATAGAACAGCGAAAGAAAAAACGTAAGGAGCAGCAGAAGGAATTACGAAGACTGTTAAAAGAACAACAAAAAGAACAAAATGAAATATTGGAAAAGAAGCTGCAAGAGCTAGAAGATGGATTGACCAAGAAAACTAGAGAAATGGAAGAAAGTGTAGTGCAGCAAATTGAAAGAAAACAAGAACAGTTACTGCAAGATGTACGGCAGATCTGTGCGAACCTAGAAGCTCAGACCAAGACTGACAAATTAGAACTACAGACTCGAATGGAGAACTTAGAGGAGTCTATGCGACAGGGACAGGAGGAAATAACAGGACAAGTAACCGCTCAATTGAACAGAATAGAAAACTTTGAAGACTCCGTGCGGCAATCGCATGAACAACTTGTGGAACAAATGACCTCACAATCAAACATAATTGATGCACTGCGATTACGTCAGCAAGAAGATCGGGAGAAAACTGAGGCCATTCAAGAACAAGTGGATCAGTTGGCTACTTCACTGATAACACGATTAAGTCAGTTAGTGGAACATAGAATGACAGATGCAGAGAGAACAGCGCCTTCCACTTCTCAAGTAGCAACCGAGCCTCCACGCAGAACGCCAACGCCTCCTCCATCCAACCCATCCTTGCAGGGTTTAGGTCAGGAGAACCAAACGTCAAATAGATCTGCTGACTCGAATATCAGTATGAGAAGTTTCTTGCGAGCCCCTAAGATCGAAGAGTTACCTACGTTCGACCCTGACAGCGACATGGGTCTACCGTCCACATTTCTAGATAGACTGTCAGATGACTGTCGACTATATGGGATTGCACAGGAAGAACTTCTACCCATTCTGCCGCGCATCTTGCGAGGCGCAGCCAAGATGTGGGTAGATAATCATTTGAATCCATTCAAATCGTTTGACGATTTCAGAAACGCGTTCCTAAGAAATTTCCAGAGTGAGGCTATAGTCCAGAGAAAACTCACTCGATTGAGGAACACCAGGTATAGGGCAGACTCCAAGAAAACGCTCCGAGAATTCTTCTGGGAGCAGGTGAAGTCGTTCCGTGAACTGAGTCCCAGCATGTCAGAAACGGAAATCCTGTCGAACGGCAAGAACATGTTACCTATCAGAGTACAAAGGCAGCTCATAGGAGTTCATTTAGAGGACACGGAGCAGCTCTCTATGATCCTTTGGGATAGTGAAGAGCTGGACCGTATTGAAGTGCAGCAGAGGGACCGGAATGCCCAAAGAAATCAGAGAGGAGGAGCCACACAGGGCCAAAAGAGAGTGCAACAAGTACAAGGACAGCGCCCCAGGGACCAGGACTTTGCAAACCACCGAGAGAGACGGCATAGAAATCATCCTTACAGAAGAGAAAGGGGTGAACGCACTACACGACAACAGTCGGCAGGTAGTGACGAGGATGATGGTGGCTTGAGAAGACAAGGACAACTTTCTTCGAGAGGCCAACAGTCGCGACGGTTCCAGGGAAGTCCAAGAAACAGAGGTAGACGATGTGAGGCACAGACCAGACAAGTCAGCCAAGTGGATAATCAGGAAGTGTTCACTCAAAATCAGCGAGGAAATTCGAGACCGCACCGCCGTGGTACACGAGGCAGGCAAAATATGAATAATTATAATATGGATGATTCCGACAATGCGACCCAGCCAACCGGTCAGCAGTCGGAAAACTAGAACCGGACTAGTGGTCCAGGGTTCGAGGTTATGGTCAGAAAAAGCATGCTAGGAAGCAGCTTAATGTCAATGATGACGGCATGGAAGCAACTCATATTAATTGCCATGAAAATTGTGCTTAGGAAAAAATACAGCATTTGAAGCGATGATAGAAGAACCTAACAATTGCATAAAGGACTACTGCAAGAAATGAAACGAGAATTTTTTAGTATGGCATACCTCACTTGAATAACTCACCCTAGTAAAAGATGAAGGACAAACAGCATGAAGCTAAAGAAAATTTTAATAATCAGCGTATTCTTAAAGCAAATGTCGGACGTTAGGAAATGAAGTCAATATGGATACAGAGGACAGATGGAAAAAGATATCCGCCAAAAGTGCGATACTTATTTATTGAAACCGACGTAGGAGACACGATATTTGATATGCACCTGCTTGTGCCTAGAGGTGCATGTATAGATAAAGAGCCATCGGTAGAGAGAAATTCCCGATTCGAGCTCTGAAGTGGAGTTTTGCGTTTGGAGCAAGAGACTCAACGCACCCCTTCGCCTTGGTGATGATAGCTGTGATGAACGCGCCGAGCTAAACATTAATGAGCTCTGAGCTGCGAGCAGCCACCAAAATTTAGCAAGTTTTAGTATATTGATGCCTGCAATATGAAACATTGTCCTCAAGAGATAGTGCTCCTTATATCAAGACGTTTTATGGTGCAGCCGGATAACGAAACTTCAAGTGCGAGCAATGGCTTTGCCCTCGCCTGAGGAGGAAATCTTCCTCCAGAAAATTCTCTGAATACTAATGCCATTCTTTCCTGTAGTCCAAGACGCTGAAGAATGTATAAAAAGGGATATTGTTTTGCCACCTAGAGCAGCCAACATTCTTGCAGAAGCAGTAGTATAAGCGCCCAAATAAAATGAAAGAACAATTCCACAAGAGGATTAAAGATAATATCATCAGATTTTCTTGAAGCATGCCTCGAAAGCTTGTGTTTGGCAGCTTAAAACTGACCAAAAACTCGACACCTGAGACTTCGCATTAAAAAAGTAAGAATTTTCACCAAGTCATTAGGGATAGGATTTAAATGTAATTTCATTTTCATGAAAACTAAATTTTTTTAGGGTTAGGATTTTTATGTAATGTTATTTTTGTACCTAGAATTTGTAACACAATGCGCAACGTCACTTACATACTTTCTCTTAGGATGGAGATCTGCTTCAACTACGTTGCATCATCTGCTCCACCTTAGGAGGGGGGTAATTGTGACAGTTGCTATTGTGACCCAATTAATTAGTAAATCATTTATTAGTATATTCTTTAGTGCATATTTTGAAACATCATTTTTTTTTAAATGAAGAATCTATATTTCTGTTTTCCTTCAAACGAGTATTTTTTTAATTCGCTTTCCTACGGTATCCACCCTTTCAGCGGTAAATGAGACACCTGAGCAACGGAACTCTTTAAAAGTCTTTATTCACCACGACCACCCACAGCCAGGAGACACACTCAAGTTCTATTGTAAAGCTAGACAGTTTGTCTAGAAAGAGAATCTTCACAATAGCTATCGTAGAAAAGAGGTATATTCGCAAGCGCATGATAAAACCGAAGAGAACCACACCGGCACGATATTGCAAGCTAGAAGTCCATTAGCACATTTTAACATTTTAGGAAGAAAGAAAGAACAACGCACAAACAACAACCTATTTTGGCAATTTTAAAATTTTAAAACTGGAATTGGGAGAACATACGTTATTTTTTTTTAAAATAGAAAGACGGTTGCAAGATACTAAAAGAAAGGGCAGTTAAGTTTGAGAAGTGACACCAACAACACGTATACAGAGCTCTCTCTCTCTCACACACACACACTTTATTAATTATTTTTATCGTGTTGAGCAACTATAGACAATGAAGTGCTAACACACCCTATAGTGCCGCAACGAGTTCACTCATAGAAACACTGATACAGTTAAATCAAATTCCGAACGTTCTCCCAACTATAATCTATTTTGCATTTATATCGACTTATAACAGAGTGCAACTAAAGTTTGATTTGTGACTGTGACCAATTGTGATAATTGTGATCAACATATATATACGGATACATTATTTGTTAATCAGTTTACGGATACATAATTTGTTAATCAGCGTATCAGTTGGATTCACCAATATTGGACTTCTATAATCACTTTGACCGAGACAACCTATGAAGAGACGCCGAGACGCCTAGATATGAGGAGGTATTTGGATGCTTCAGTTCGATGATGACGTCCTAAACATCCAGAGAGAGCCAAAGGCCTAAGGAGGAGAGAGTCAGAGATCGGCGGGTGACCATACACATCTCGGGAGTCGAACGGGATGCTGCAGTCACATGAACACAGGAACTTTAGTGTTGTAAGTGGTCGACCAGAGGTGAATAAAAGTGGTAGCTTCAACATGGGAATCGACGGGAAGGTAGGACAAAACCTTTATATTAAATTTTCAATTTGGAATTTGTTGCCACATTACCGTGGGCGAGCGCATCCTCTTACCTTGGCCAAATTCACTAATGTATCGAAACGAGAATTGAATCGTGGTAATCCGGCCTTGACGGACTGAACAGTTATCTTTTATTATTATTTTTTTTAAAGAAACTATAACTGAAATCGATATTTTAAAATTTATTTGTGATTAACTTTTGTCATTTTAACCATTTATATTCACACAGCTAATTAGTGTTAGATTCTGAAAATTATCTCCTTATATTCTAAATGTTAGTGTTGTTTGCTCATTTAAAGATATTATATGTAGAAAATTTTGTGACATAAAAAGTTAGGTTATTACACGACGAGATTAATGTGTCAGAAAAGCATTACTATTCAAGTATTAATTGGATGAATGATCTTTATGTTTCCATGTATTTCTATCAAAAGATTTTTTTTTATTTACCAAGTACATACCCAGAGAGCTCGTAATTGTCAGTCAGAAGACGAATGTAAGCTGTTTGCTAGATATAGGTATTTTCATTTGTATTGACAAGGTGTACCTAAATTGAAAGGCATAGAGTATAATTCTTGCCCTAAGCATGTAAATAGAGAAAAATATCATTAGGACAAAATTAACTCGTAAATAAGCAACTAAACATAAAAAAAAGATATCTGTTTGCGCAAACGCCGCACAGACAGATCTTCATAATTATGAAGTAAAATATTGCGCAAAGTAAAATAAACAAATATAAGGTACCGACATTTAGAAAGGAATATTGGCCAAGTTAAGTATAAACTCTGATATCTATATATGTGTTCTAGTAATCATTGTGTATATATCATATGACTATCTAGTATATGTGTCCAAGTATATATGATTGTTTGTTTTTATATTACAATGTATTTTTCTTATTATTGGATATTATTATTATCTTAGATCTATACATATGTGTTGAGAATTTTCAATTTAAAGTAGACAGTTAAAGTCAAATCAGTGCACTGCTCAAATCAAAGCTTTCACTATCTTTTCATCTTTAATTAATCTAAATAATAGTCATGTCTTGCTAGCATTCAAAATCATCTAATTTTTCCCACCTTCGTCAACTATCTATTTCTCAAGCATAGGCATTTCCCTACTTTCTCCTTCTGTGCTTGCTGAATAAAATATTGTCTTCTGGACTAAATAAATCACACACAAAAGGTTATATCAGAAAGATGAAACAATGATGCCATGTACATTTAATTTTTTTTTTTTTTGGAATATCTAGAATATTCATCTTTAAAAAGTGGAAAATAGAAAATATTGTTTGCAATTTATATAATAAGCAGTTATAAAAGAAAGGTAAACTTCTCACTAAATTCAAACTTTTGTTATTTGAAAGTATTGCCAAAGATTTATTTTTAGACAACAACAACAACAAAAATAAGAATCCTTCAGATTCTTCAGTCAAGGTATTCCATATTTCATTTTTTTTATTATTTTAGTGACATTTGTCTCAATTTATTTCAACTTAAAATGATCATGTCATTTCATTTTTTTAAAATTGTTGTTCAATTTAAATTTTATTGCAAGTTTGGATAATTAAAAATTTTATTACTGTTACCTAAATTTTGTTAAATTGTCATTACTAAAACGATTCAGATTTCCCAACCTATTCTAGGCCAATTAGAGAATTTTCTTATATTATTTCGAAACAATTGGGAACCTAGCTGAGCTGACCCTCACAGATACAGTTAATAGTATTTATAGTAAATTTTTCCATTCTACATTTGCATAAATTCTTTTAGTCTGATGATTAAATTAATTTATGCAACAATTTTATTGCTTAGCGAAGTGACGGCCAGTACAGCTGTTTCCCAATAAAACTACAATAGTGATTTTATTTCAGCCATGCAGCAAGTGAATATTCTTTGTAAATATGTTCTAATTAACTACGCACCTATTTTCCTAGCACTCTGGAGTACCGTATGGGGAAAATAGGATTATAAAAATCGAGCCTCGTGCGGTGTAAATCAGGCTTTCATGAATCAACGCACGTACCTTCAGCTTTCTGCTTATTAGGCATGTTATAACTTGCCAGGGCGGCGAGTAAATATGCAAAAACAATTTGCATATTCATAAATAGTATTTGGCGAACCCGAACATAATTTTTACGAAATTATTCAAATAATTTCAGAACCAAGACTGGAACTCAAATTTATCTTGTCATAAATTTGATTCCCCCAGCATTACAAATTCCGCCCCCGAACTAGGACTCGAACACCGTTATATTCTAAACTCTACCAAAAATAAATGCTGAATTAGTGTTGACGGTACTTATAGAAAGAAAAATAGTGGTAATTATAAAAATGATGGATTAATTGTTTTTGTTGATGGTGTCACTATATAAACTTTCGTATATCTTTTGGCTTTCTGAAAAGAGCACGAATTGTGTTTCTGTGCGGTATTGTCAGAACTAATTTAACATTGGCTTAATGTCTAGGTACCATCTACATCGGTTGAGTTGGTGGCGCTAAAGTGAAACTTTCCACGCGCACGTTCTTTTTAAGTTTGTGTGACGTAACATTTTTTAAGGTCTTACAGTTCGCCAGTACGAATTGGGCAATGTTTAATGCAATGTTTTAAAATTAGTGCGGGTGTAAGTGGGACTAGGTTCACAGACATGATTTTTTTGTTCAATAGTGTGCATCGTGTTCAAAGTGTTGTAACCCAATGTAGGATACTCTTATGAACGAAAACTACTTGATATATGTGCACATCAAAATAGCAGCTGTGAAACACTCCGTGATAGATGATAATATAATGTTATGAGAACGAATAGTAGTAATCTGAAAGCACAACAAAAGAGTGCGGTAAAGAAATCTTAATAATAATAATAATAATAATAATAATAATAATAATAATAATAATAATAATAATAATAATAATAACGAAACGAAATTTATCTTTCCTCGTATTGGAATAAACTAACCAAATAGGTAGTGATATGTTTATGCCAAGAATTACCTGTGTACTGAATTCGCCTTCTAACTTTCCTACATATGCGAACTCGTGAGTTACTTATTGATTCCCTCCCATTCCTTGAAGAATTCTACAGTAACAACAGGGATGTGTTTACTTGAGGGTTGCGACATTTTACTCCTCTTTGTTACTGTAGAAACATACAAAAACACTTTGAATTATCAGATATCCGTGCTAAAGCAAAAACTTTTGAATATATATATATATATATATATATATATATATATATATATATATATATATATATATATATATATATATATATATACAGGGTGTTTAATAAGTAATGGTCATAAATTAAACCATAGATAGTACATGCCAAAACTAACAAAAAAGTCTTAGTAAACATGTGTCCGCAAACGCTTCGTAACGGAGATAGAGGCTTTCAAAAGTTTGGGAAAATGAAGTTTAGAGACGAATATCTCAAAAAGTATGAATCGGACAGAGGGCGGTCCAATGAATGACTATCGAAGTCAGACATGCGCTATGCAGAAATGCATGGTTGATAACTCTGCAATGCGCGCGCAAGGGATTCGCCAAAGAAACGGAAAGAATCCCGGAAAATTGTCTAAGGAAAGGGGGCTCGAGATGAACATCGAGGGCGAGTCTATCCACCAGTAATTCATACGTCGTGGTACGAGGTCGAAAGCTTGAAGAGATACAAAATGGCGGACAATGTTTACGTGCCGTGTGTGGTTGCATAACCAGCAGGAAATGACAGAGGTAATCGAAGTGTGGTGATGTACGTTCAAAATTGCTCCAGGAAGAATTCCGACAACTAATGCATACGTACAAGTGTGGCAGCACTTAGGTAAATCAAACGGTATGCAAGGCACTGATGAAGCATTATGTGCTAAGCAGTTAACGTAACGAATATCCGCAAACTGGATTGCAATGGGAAAAGCATGACAACATTCGAGTATGTGGGAGGCGAATCTGAAACATTACGCATGTTGAACGCGTAAATGTATTACAACAAGCAAAAAATGATGGACATGTAATGTTTCTCCATATCAACAAAAACAGAAATCGTCATGTTGGTAATGTGTACAGCATTAATCATAAGGTAAACAGTAAATACCCAGATGTGTAACCACAGAAGAGATGCATGAGAAATTAACGTACCTCTATCATTAAAGTAAATGTTGGAAGTGTCGTCCATTCATGCGAATGCATGCTCGTACTCGTTTTCGCAAAGATCCACGTACTCGTGATAACATGTTGGCATCCAGTTGAATATGTCCGCACCATTGTTCCACCCTTTCTCGAAAATCTGAGATCAGAACCACTGCATTCAGTGGGCACTTCAGCGGATTTGAACCCGTAACATCATGCACCCAAGGTGAGCTCAACGTCTGTTGCAACCCCGATTCAGTATTTCCAGCTGGCTTGCATGTTCTACCAGTGTTCCTATCGGCCTTTCCATTCATTTTCGCGCATCGTTTGTTTTACCTTGGTATTGGTACAGTAAAGGACTACTCTGTACATATGCATTCGTCTTAGGAATGTGCTCTGAAGTAGTTTAGAACATGCACCACCACCTTTCTTCGATTGCCTCTCTCATTTCCTATTGGTTATGCAGCCACACACGGCACGTAAACATTGTCCGCCATTTTGTATCTTTTCGAGCTTTCGAACTGATACCACGACGTATGAATTACTGGTGGATAGACTCGCCCTCGATGTTCATCTCGAGCCCCCTTTCCTTGGACAATTTTCCAGGAATCTCTCCGTTTCTTTGGGGAATCCCTTGCGCGCGCATTGCAGAGTTATCAACCATGCATTTCTGCATAGCGCATGTCTGATTTCGATAGTCATTCATTGGACCGCCCTCTGTCCGATTCATACTTTTTGAGATATTCGTCTCTAAACTTCATTTTCCCACACTTTCGACAGCCCTTATCTCCGTTACGAAGCGTTTGCGGACACATGTTTACTAAGACTTTTTTGTTAGTTTTGGGATGTACTATCTATGGTTTAATTTATGACCATTACTTATTAAACACCCTATATATATATATATATATATATATATATATATATATATATATATATATATATATATATATATATATTCAATCTAAAGTGAAGGACTTTTCTTAAAAAATCGGACGAGCCGTTTGGGCTGTACACTCTTTGTGCGCCCAATGTTAAATGAAAATGCAATGTTGCAATTTACCTGGACCCACAACATAAAGTAAATGGGAGCATGTTTGAAATGAGAGCTGACCATCGACACGTTAGCGTAAAAGACAATAACTTCATTCACTTATGTTGTGGGTCCAGGTAAATGGCAACGCTGCATTTTCATTTAGCATTAGGCGTACAGAGTGTACAGCCCAAACTGCTCGTCCAATTTAAAAGACATCCTTCACTTTAGGTTGAAAACTGTTTTCCTATGTCAGGGGAATTTTGAGACACCCTGTACGTATATACATAGGTTGTCAAGTCCCGTACTGGAACAGAATGGTTTGTTAGAACGTAAAGGCAAACTTCTATAAACAAAACCAATATATTTTCAAAAGGAGGGATGCTGCAGTTGAACAAAAAAATATTTGTGCAGAACACATCACCTCAAATGACTTGTGAGAATACACCTTCCACACCATAACTATAAACACAAGTTTCAAAAAAGTATAGGGAATATTACATATACATTACATAATACATGGAATTTCACTGTAAGGACTAAATTTACCTGGACAAATTAAGTATTTGTTTTATTTTCGGTTAGCTTATGTTACATTTATTTATTTATTCACAACTTATTGTTCACTCTCCATTACACTGATGAATTCAATACTTATCGACTCTCTAATGTAAACCTTTCCAATTGACAGTTTCTTGTGTTAGAAGTCTTTTTTTTTTTTTTTTTTTTTTGTTTTACCTTTCTTCCAAATGAGCGTTAAAAATCCAAGTCTTCTGTCAAATACATAATATATAAATCTAATTTCAGAACGAGTTATTAAACCATGCGCATGAATTTCATCTCTAAATAATTATATATTTATATGAAAGTTAAGATTGTAAAAATTGCAACAATAATAAGCATACCACTTTAAGATATTTTCAGCACAGAGACAATTTCTTATGCCATAGAGCAATGCCGTTCGCGCAAATCGCTTTCTTTTCTGATTCGTTTCCTCTGTTATAGAATATGTCTTTGTGCGTTTCTCACCTTTCCTCACCCTCTTTCTCGTTTCTGTTTCTGCTTTTGTCAGTTTTCGTTTTCTGTTTCTTGAACTTACTACAAATTGTTTACATGTCCAAAAATAATCTGAGACAGTAAATACAAGTAGGCAGCGTGTACGCATTCAAAAATAGCAAGGATATAGAAATGAATGATAAGGAACTCATCTGGTAAACCCATACAAATTACACCAAAAACGTTGACCGTTGCAATTGTGAATAACGTGTAGCTTGCAAGATTGTGTAGCTCACATGCGTATAATAGAATGGGAGCAATGGGGATGTCCATTTCAGCAGCACGCCTGAAGAAGATGTTGCACTCATTTTGATATTCTCGTACGTTCAGGGCTCGTAGCACAATGCTACCAGTCACAATAGAATTCAATACACTTTCCATGTTATAAAAAGGCCTTATGTACATGACTAATAATGCAACAAAGAATATCTTAGCTGTCATGTTTCTCTTCTTTGACTTCTACAAGCAAGGTTTAAGTTTCTCAAACACTCTCAACCCTTTGTTTTGGGATTCTTGAAACCTGAAAAAATTAAATATAGTTAGTTGTTAGATGATATGGATATTAAAATCAGCAGGAATTAACTGTTAGATAAATACAATGTTTAAATAACTTAAGCCTATAATTCGTATACAATTAATTAAGACATCAATGAACGTTAATTTCATGAACACTCTAATTCACATACGTACGTTGCACGCACTATTTAAGTTTTCACACCTGGTAAAAGTATGCTTCCCAGGTTCCACACCCTCACATGAGTTATATCCTTAGACATATACTTTTCTCGCAGTAATAGGAACCAGGCACGTAGCCAAGGCGGGGATCCCGACCCCTCTCTTCGAGACCAGAAATGAAAAAAATTAAGAAAGGATGAAAGAAAATGAAATGAGAAAAAGAAGGATCAGCGTTAAAAATAAACTACAGGAAGCTTTTGGTTACTCTTTCTTATGAGGAGATTTGTATTACTTGTAATATATAGTTGCGAGGTGAGCGATATATCCTGGAAGAGTCGGAATTTGAAATTTCTAGAAAAGTTGTTCCTAGAATTCTCAGAGTTTCTGCTACTAGTCAGGGGGATTTCAAGCTTCCGAAAGCATAGTGCCGTTGTGTAACAGCGTGGACATTTTTTATCATAATTTTTCGTATCCTTGCAATATCAAACATGTTATTTCAAGAACAATTTTTTACTGCTCCTTTAACCTGTCATTTGAAACAGGCAGTAGTTGACGGAATAACAAAAACAAAAATATATGTGGAAAGAAAGTTCTGTTAACATTTGATTCAACAGAAAAAGGAACGCAGATATTGCAAAATATTTTACAAGACATTATTGAGTATGTACTTTTTATAATAGTGAATATGTACTTTTTATAATAGTTGAGGCCATAACGAAAGGAAAATTGTTATATATGAATAAACAGAGGAAGGATGTAAATATTGTATAATCTTTTTCAATACGTTATTTTTTATTTTACTCGAGATTTCTTCATAGTTTATTAAAATACTTACCAACATATCTTCACAAACCAATGTATGTTGATAGTAAAGTAGTTTAGATTGATCGAGCTCCTGGGCCTTCAGAATTTCATGTCACTCCCTCCCCCCGTTACGAAATCCTGGCTAAACGAACCAATATATGTTCCAGTAAAATTGTTTAGAATGATCGAGACCATGGTGTGATGACCACAGTATTTCATGTCACGGACC
>NW_027657550.1:0-24980 GCF_964235325.1 Thermobia domestica | reverse complement strand
CGGGTAGTCCTACCTTTCATCAAACATCACATTTCATCAAGCCATTAGCAGACATTGACTCATACATACTTTGGGCAGTAGCCCACGGACAGCTTTTCCATGGCGGACCCGCGCACAGTCTCTGGCTACAAAGAGAAAGGTACACATACAGGTCTTCCTCCACTGGTAACCGGCCCATCGGGAAATAACACAAAAGTGCGACCACGGAAGGACCAATCATTGGCCAGCTCCAGCAAAGCGAAGGGTCAAAAACGCCATGATTCTGCAGAGTCCATTGCCTCAGCCGTTTCAAACGCTTCCATCCGCTCCAGATCGCCTCCAGCGACCGACAAACATACCACCTATGCCGAGAGAGTACAGCACTCTCCACCGTCCAAGAAGCATCACCTAGATTCTACTACGGCTTCCGAATCTGACCAGATGGACGTAGGAACCTCCAACACTGATGACGGCTCACCTCCAATTCACTCCATGCTGCTTACCAACTACGATCCTAAGTTCAGCAATGCTAAGATGGTAGCGATCCAGTTACGCAAATATCTGCCACGTGCTACGATCTCTCAAATAGTGCACACCAGAAATGGGATAATCCTCAAGACTACTGATTCTACACTCCTCAGCACTATCAAGAACAAAGTGCCAATTGACATCTTTGGGAAGAACGCACAGCTTCAGTCTCTTACCTCTTCAAGGCGCAAGCAACCTCCACCACCAAGACGTCCACCGATGCTCTCCGTCGTCATCCGTGGGGTTGATCCTTCCTACACAGATGAAGAAATTGAAGACGAGCTTAAGTATGAAGGACATACCATCCACAAGGTGCTAAGGATTCGAAACGATCGAGGTCCTACATATATGGTTCGAGTACTTTCTCCACATCAAGCCACCATCGATGAGCTGTTAGGACACGGTGCCTCTATCTACAATCACATCCATCGAGTAGAGCCTTCTAGATCTTCAGCTCCTATGCCGATTCGATGCGAACGTTGCCAGACCTATAACTCTCATCTCACCAGTGATTGTAGGAATCCAATTAAATGTGGTTACTGTGCTGGTCATCATAACACTCGCACTTGCACCAATCTCCAACAGCCACCGCAATGCGCCACCTGTAACGAACAACACCCGACGTATAGCTATAAGTGCAAGGCAAAACCGGAACCAGCTCAAGAACATCCTGAACTCATAGTTCCTTTGCGACCTCCAGCTCAGGCTACTGACACACCTCATCCGCTTGAATCACCAGTTACCCTTGATCAACTTCTCACTTTCATAACACTTTCACTACAGAACATACATCCATTCATCCGACCACACATACTACAACAAATTATCCATGCAGCCAAAACGACGTTTCATATCACCTTCACCGCTACGTACTCTGGCAACACCGTTCACTTTCATAAATCACAAAATATATCGAACCCATAACCTCATCATGGCTTTGGTTTTTCTGTTTCTAAACATTCGTTCTTTGCCGAAAAACAAACTTCTATTTGAACAACTTCTTCTTGAAGAACACGTAACGGCTTTCTTGCTAAATGAAACCTTTTTAACGCAGTCTCGCTGTTGTCGCATCCCGCGCTATACGATGCTTCATGCCGAAAATCCCTCGCCGGCTCTTCGTGCCAACGGGGGTGTTGCCATTGGATTTTCTCCCAACTTACCATATCGTCAACATCACTATCTGACTGCACCTTTGCCGGAGTATTTGCTTACCACAATTTACTTTAAAAACGTGATCATTACTCTAGCCACTATCTATATACGACCAGGTCATCCACTTCCGTATCAATTTCTACAATATATATCAAATACTTACAAAACATACCTTATCATGGCAGACTTCAATATGCACAGCCGCCCACTTCACGACAAAACTACCTTTCACAATTTCATCACGTCCAACACTACAGGTATCGTACTAGATCTGCCGAAAGCCACTCGCCCAATTTCGAATACAACACCGGACATTGTCATTGCATCTTCTAATATCATCTCACATTGTACAGTTGAAATTCTAGATACTCTAGGCAGTGATCATGCTCCAATTAAAGTCATTTACAACCCATTCGCAGTCCGTAACTCTCATTCTCTTGTACCGCCTCGTACTAGCTTTAGGTACGACAAAGCTAACTGGGAAGAGTATCGTAATCACATTACTCAATGCACCATTCATCTCACCGAGCCCACCTCTGAAGAGACCTTATACACCACTATTGACACTATTACAACTACCATACAAGAAGCCAGCTCGTTATATATACCCACTACTACAGCTAAGCCATATCATCCTACCCTACCACCCCAATACCTTACGTTGATTCGTCGTTCACGCCAGTTTTATAGAGAATTTCTACGCACCCGAAATCCAGAAGCACTGAGACACCACAGGCAACTCCAACGCACGGTCAAAAATTATATCAAAGCCTATAAACTACGATGTTGGGTGAAAACATGTAACTCTCTTTCCGACGTATCACACCCTAGTAAATATTGGACTCGCTTCAATGCGTTATGTGGCAAATTCTCCAAAACTCCGTATCCAGTCTTAACCGCCAACAATGCTCTCTCGACAGACAAAGACAAAGCTGACGCCTTTGCCAACCACTTACAACAGATTTTCACTCCAACTACGCTAGGTCACGCCCCACACGCTGCAGATACTCTCAACCTATCATCACCTCTCCTTCAACCGAACCTTCACCATGTCTTATCCCAAAATGCACCTATCCAGGCCCCTATCACCGTACAGGACATAACTTCCGTCACTCAAAATAAACGCAACACAGCTCCCGGCTTTGACACTATCACTTACCGCCATATTAAAGAATGTCCTATATCATTACTAGTAGTACTGGCTGCTATCTATACCTTTATCTTACGCACTGGATACTATCCTTTGCCCTGGAAAACATCCAAAACGTTAATGTTTCCAAAGCCTAACAAGTCTCCTCAGGATATTACCTCATATCGTCCTATACAACTGACCACTGCACTTAGTAAGATCTTTGAACGTATTCTAGTCAAACGCTTACATGCTTACCTGAACGATCACAATCTCATTCCTTTCACACAAGCTGGCTTTAGACCATCCTTCTCCATAAACGATCAACTTCTCCGACTCACAACTCTTATCACAGAACACTACAATTCAAACCAACCTTCTTGTTTAATTCTCTTTGATTTAGAAAAAGCTTTTGATAAAGTGTGGCATACTGGACTTATCTATAAGCTACTACAACTTCGATTGCCCATAGTATACATTCGACTCATCTATAATTTCATTACTAATCGACTGGCATACATTTCAATTCATGACTGTTTATCTCATCCCATTTTTCATCTTTCCGGTGTACCACAGGGCTCAGCTTTATCACCCTTATTGTACCTTCTATATGTCTCAGATATGCCTCGACTACCCGAACGTACTCATTTATTTCAGTACGCCGACGATACGGCATTCCTCACTCTTGCTACCACTATCCAACAGATCAACCTTCTCCTCCAAACCGCAATAGATCGCTTTACATCCTGGTGTACTAGGTGGAGACTTACAATTAATGCGGCCAAAAACCAAGCCATAGTGTTTTTACCACGTGGACGCTACTCTAGAGTTCATCGAAATCAACGACTGCTCACGTTACACGTTGATCACGTTCCTATTCAACCACGTCGCACAGTTACATATCTAGGTATAACATACGACAGACACCTAACTTGGACTAAACACCTGGAACATGTCACACTTAAAGCTTACAATCGGCTGAATTTGTTAAAGCGCTTGACAGGTACTACCTGGGGCCTTCGACCGCACACCATTCTAAATACTTATAAGGTGTTCCTCCGTCCAATATTAACTTATGGCTTTACTGCATGGGTAGCCGCTCCACCTAAATTCTATAATAAGCTGCTAATCCTTGAACGTCACGCTTTTCGCATCGCCTTCCGCATCCGATTACCTAGCCCAACTCAGGATTTATACCGCCTTATTTCCTTCCCAACTTTACAATATCACATCGAGAAACTTCGCCTTACCTATATCAGTAAACGCCTACACAGTCAGCATCCCTTACTTCAAGACGCAATGCATCATCTCGCACTCCACCCTACACCACACCGACATCTTCATCCTCCATTATCGCTACTGTTCACCCTATACCATTATACTTTACCGCCAGAAGATCCCTTATTATTAGTCATTGGAGATTACATTATTCATGAACATCTTCCTTTCATCCATCCATCTTTTCCTGCACAGTAATTCCTTTTGTGTCTAACTTGGGCTCCCTTCGTCTCTCATTATCGCCTAGAGCTGCCCCTAGGCAGAAGATGACTTCATTTGTCTCACTAATAGAACCTATGTGTTGTCCTGTGTAATGCACCTCGCTTCATACCTCATCTCCATTTTACATGTTACATTTTAACAATTACCATGCCTTAACTCTCTTATCATAGTGGCTGCCGTTTTCTCCATGTACCAACATCATTTGTTATTTCGTTATTTTCGCGATCATTAAGTTGTATTACTATATTAATATGTTACATTGTTTTACTGTGTATAAATATGAATATGTTTTATGTGTAAATATATATATGTTTCTTCTCCTTTCCTTCCTCACCTCATGTTAAGGAACGAAGTTCCTTAAGGCCGACCTTTTATAAGATTATGAAAGCGATATGATAATGGAATAAAATAAAATCTCTTAGCTCACCAATCTCTTTCCCATAGCTCTCCTTTCTTCCTTCCCACCACGCACCTCAAAGAGGGCGTAACCCTCTTATAGGTAGCTAGTCACTACGACTAGCATTAAAAAAAAATATACTCATCTCTCCTTGGCTTTCCCAGCGAGGCATCTAGGTGCCAAGTCTATATTCAGGTTATTACTGTTCTGTGGACGCAGATCAGGCAGATCGGAATTTAGGGCGAAGTGTTGTGGAGAGGATTCAGAGGGTTTCACCCGATCGAAGACGTCTTTTGTACCTTTTGCTCCTCATTTCATCTCATCTCATCTCATTGCATTTCCTCTCATCTTTATTGTCAGAGTCGTCTAGCATCTCAAGGGATGGCATCAGGTGGCCATTCGTGACTACCGCCGCAACCTCCGGGCCCGTCTCTCGAACCTGCCTTGGTGGGCAAGGGGGCCGACCGCAAGCACAAAACTACATCTCAAGGCAAGAATACCGATAGATCCCGCTCTCGCACTCCCGATAAAACTACCAGCACTTCTCATCAGCCGCCGTTTAAACGCCATCACACTGTTAGTGATTCCGAACAGTCTGATAGTTCAATGAACGGACGTTGTCTAGACGACGACAAAGAATTCCCATCTATTCAGGATACCTCCAAACCGTGTCTGTATTCATTTCTGCTCACCAATTTTGACACCAAGTTTAACAATACAAAGCAAGCTTTCCAACAACTTGTAAAATATCTGCCACGCGCTTCTGTAGCACAGATAGCTCGCACTCGAAACGGAATCTTTTCAAGTCTTACGATTCTACTTTCTTAACTACTGTGCGAAATAAGTAGAGCTTTGAAATTTTTGGTAAGCACGCCAATATGAAGCGCCTCGAACCTAAGACATTTCATCAAGCACCACCACCACGTAAAACACCGGCTCTCTAGGTTGTCGTTAGAGGGGTTGACCCTTCTCTAACCGACGACGAGGTCATGGAAGAGCTTACTCTTATGGGACACTCCATTCTAAAATGCCTTCGTATTAAAAACGATCAAGGAGCTACCTATATGGTACGAATATTAACCAATTCTCAAACCACAATTGATGATCTTCTTACTCATGGTGCCCTCATCTATAAAAAGAAAACATCGAGTAGAACCATCGAAATCGCCGCCACCTTTACCATTGAGGTGTGAGCGCTGCCAAGCATACAATTCGCATCCAACATCGAAATGCACCCAGCCAAGCAAGTGTGGGTACTGCAGTGGAAACCAACAAACGAAAGCTTGCACTAACCTAACGAAGCCACCTCAATGCTCTACGTGCCCGGAACAACACCCCACATACAGCTATCGCTGCAAAGCACGGCCAAGGGCCGAACCTTTGAATTAGCAGCTCACTGTTCCGCTGCGACCCATCCTACCTGACATTCAACACAATGTAGTACCACAACCTCTTGGCGAAGCAATTTCCATCCAACAACTCCTTTCGTTCTTTACCATCGCATTGCAAAATATTCATCCTTTTCTACGTCAACATATTCTCCAGGTGGTGAACCACGCAGCCCGCATCATCTTTAAATATTCTTTTCAAGCTACTTACTCTGGACCTCATGTCTATTTTCATGCCACCCCTCTTGACGAACTACATGTCTCATCCGCCACTTCCAACTCTACTCCTGCACCTTAATCATGGGTATTTCATTACTGTTTAATATTCGGTCACTTACTTCCCAGTACACTCTCTTCGAACAGCTACTTTTCGAAGAAAATATTCAGGCTTTCTTTCTGAACGAAACTCTCCTTAATCCATCTATGACGTTCAGGATACCTCGCTATACCCTACACCGTTCAGATTCTAACATCGCAGAACGCTCAGCAAACGGGGAAGTGGTCATTGGCTTCCATCCTTCGATTAGTCACCGCTAATATCATCCTGCATTGATTAATGTTCCAGAGTATCTGATTACTACGTTGTACTTCCACTCCCTTTACGTTACCATAGCTACCATATATGTACGCCCTGGACACCTCATCCCACGCTCATTCTTTCTTTACATCTCCAATAACTTTAAATATTATATCATAATGGCAGACATCAATATTCACAGCCGTCCAGATAATCAGAAACAAACCTTCCTTGACTTCATTACTACTCATACCACCGGTCATGTTTTTGATATACCTAAAGCAACCAGACCCATCACGAATACCACACCTGACGTAGTTATTTCTTCTGGCAATCTCTTCCAGCGTTGCACTCTTGAAGTGCTTGATTCCATAGGTAGTGATCACCTTCCTATCAAACTTCATATGGATCAACCTCAGGCTCCTACTCTTCGTCTGCTCCCTGAACCTCGTCGTGTTCCACGATTTGATCAAGCAAAGTGGGATGACTATCGCGCTACTATTGCTAAAGATTTGGTTACCATCGAGCCTCCTACTACCGAAGATGATCTCTACGCACGGGTCTCTGAAATCACTCACTCCATCCAACACGCTTCTGACCTTCATATACCCACAACTAAAATATCTAGGTACCAACCACGTTTACCGCCAAACTACCTACCTCTCATACACCGTTCTCGCGAATTCTTTCCCGAATATCAGCGCACTGGTAACCTAGAAGCTCTTCGTCATTTTCGCCAACTTCAGCGCACTGTGCGTAACTACGTCAAGGCACATAAGCTTCGCAACTGGGTGAAGATGTGTAACAACTTAGCTCAAACTTCACACCCTACTAAGTATTGGAAGCGATTTCATATGTTAACTGGGAAGCTTACCCGCACACAATATCCGCTGTTAGTTAATAACCAACCATTACACACAGATGAGGAGAAAGCGAACGCCTTTGCAGACCACCTGCAGACTACCTTCACCAGTTCCCATCTGATTTTATTCGAAGACATCCTACTGATCGCTTGAACTTATCATCTCCATATCTACAACCCACTGCAGCACACATTCTTCCAGACGACAATCCTCTCACAGCTCCTATTTCTACATCCGATAAAGCCACCGTCGTAAACCGCAAGCACAACCCAGCTCGTGGTATCGACCACGTAACTTATCGTCATATCAAAGAGGCTCCTTATTGTCTTCTTCTGCTTCTTTCATATATATACTATTTAATTCTCCGGACCGGCTACATCCCTTCTGACTGGAAGACTTCTTCCACTCTTATGTTTCTTAAGCCCAACAAACCACCAGATTGCTTCTTACCGTCCAATACAATTAACCTCCGTCTTTAGCAAAATTCTTGAGCGCATCATTGTCATCAGACTACATCACCATCTTTCTCAATATGATCTCTTCCCTGTACACCAAGCTGGTTTCCGACCTAATTTCAGCATCAATGACCAATTGCTCAGACTCCTCACCTCATCACGAATCATTATAACACTGCTCGGCCTTCATGTCTCATTCTTTTTGACCTAGAGAAGGCTTTTGATAAAGTGTGGCACTTAGCCCTTATGTTCAAACTTCACCGTTTTAGGCTTCCACTCTCCTACCTCTGTTTCATATTCCATTTTCTTTCTAACCGTCTATCTTATGTTACCATCAATAGTTCCTCATCACATCCGGTCTTTATCCATTCTGGTGTACCTCAAGGCTCCGCTCTCTCGCCTCTTCTATACCTTCTGTTTGTAGCTGATATGCCAACCCTTCCTCCCAATATTCATACTTTTCAATATGCAGATGACACTGCCTTTCTTTGCACGGCCAGAACTATTCAACAAATCAATTCTGCTCTCCGCCTAGCAATAGACTCTTTTCTCCGATGGTGTACTAAGTGGCGCCTCCATATTAACTCGACTAAGACACAAGCTATCGTCTTCATACCACCTCGAAAACGTTCTCGGGTTCAGAAAAATCCCAATCTACTCAATCTCGAGGTTCACGGCACACGAATATCACCTACTAAACAGGTTACCTACCTTGGTATCATCATCGATCATCAATTAGCTTGGCGGCCACATCTTCAAGCAATCATTCGTAAATCGTATGCTCGGCTAAATTTACTAAAACGTCTAGTTAGTACAACATGGGGATTGCAACCCACTACAATCCTTAATACGTATAAAGTATTCTTACGCCCAGTTCTAACATATGGTCATCCCGCTTGGATTGCTGCACTACCTTTTTTCTATCAAAAATTACAACTACTAGAAAGCTACGCATTTCGTCTGGCTTATAGGATCAATCTTCCCAGTCCGACGCAGGAGCTTTACGAGCGCATCATTTTTCCTATCATTCTCCGTCACCTTGAACAGTTACGAGTAAAGTTCATCACAAACCGGTTTCGGCAACGTCATCCATTACTTCTGGAAACTATGGACGCCGACCGCCACTAAGATTTAGGATATAAATTTTCTACTTGCCCTCTATCCCTACTCTTCTCTTTATATCTCAAAACTATTCCACCGGACCATCCAGATCATTTTGTCGCTTCAGCTTATTCTTCTGATCACCTTCCACTTCATATATCACCTGCATATGCTGCACCGTAACCTATTATGCTAACAGGGCTCCACTTGTCCACATTACTGTCCAGAGCAGCCCCTGGACAAGAAGATAATCTGCATCGTCTAATTAACATATCCTTGTGTTGTCCTGTCATATGCACTTCATTGTCATTATTATTATTATTATTATTATTATTATTATTATTATTATTATTATTATTATTATTATTATTATTATTATTATTATTATTATTATTATTATTTTGTTTTCCTGTCCTCATGATTATGAACGAAGTTCATAATGCCAATAAAACTGAGTAAAATGCAATAAAACTATAACCTGAAATTATGATCTAAGAATAAAATAAATGATTTTTTCCGTTTATCTTCAGTTCCCATAGACCATTTCCAATATCCGTCCTTCCCGAGTCTCTGCACTTCTCACCCCGGATAGAGGGCATAACCTTCGCAAGGGAGCGAGCTAGCCTTCGGCTATCAAAAAAATTAGAGTTCAGCCATTTTTATAGGCTTTGTAGCATTTTAATAGATAGATAGATAAATAAATAATACAAACTTTAAGTATTAATAAAAATAGCAAAAAGCAAGCAACTAGTACCTTAAATAGGATATGTAATGCAACAAAAACACCATTCTTTATTTTATCTAAGATATGTAAAAAGAAAATGATCTCAGGAAGAAACAAGCGAAATTTATTTACCCTCGTACGATCACATCAATAACATTTCTACAAAATTTAGTTGCAGAAACATTTCTCTTTTATGCTTATAATAATGCATTCAGATTGTTCCTGTACATGCTGTAGACCAGATTTTAATATCTGCATGATAGAAATTACTCCGGACTCTGGTTCTCGGTTATCGTAAACAATAAAAGCCTGGTATTAATATCGTGTCAAAATGAGAAAAGCTAAGAAACTAATAAAAAGTAAAGGAAATTAAAAATTTCAGTGATCAATTCATTTAATGAACAACAATGAAATATCAATATCGCTTCCTATTTGCTCCAGAGAGGTCTGTCACCACATCAAAAGTGTTGAAGAATACGGGAAGTTCAAAGAAAGAAAATAATAACCTATTGTATTTGAACGTGCGAGAAAAAATATTTAGGCTTTCTTTGAACTAAGCCAAACGTGATTGGAAGAAATTTAATGAAATTTTATGTTATTTTTAAGATTATTAGATTTATTACTATTATTATTATTTGCTCCTCCAAACTTCGGTTCGTCGCATACTACAGTTTGAAATCGTGCTTATTAAAAGTTCTAATTGTTTATGTTCAGCTTTTTTTTTTATCAGTTTGACAAGCAAACAACTTTAGATTACACAAACATCAATGTTCAAACCTAAATATGGTTACAGCTTGTTAGTGGTGTATATTTCTCATGGGTTGTAGGTAAGGCTTGTTAAATATTACACTGTCCTGAAGGTACATGGTAACACTTGTCTGCTATTCATGTACTTTGTTGATGTTGCATAGTTATTAAATTATATTGTGCTTAGCATTGAATAAATTTTTTCGAGTCTTATTTAAGTAATTACAGCTCTTTAACATAGCCTTGGAAAGCGGTGATTGTAAAATAGTAGAAATTAGCGTTACTCATAGACTGAGCCTTGGAACTTAAATTTCAAGTACTTCCAATACCAACTAGAGCTCTGTCTTTCTTTCCTACAGATTCGTAACCCAACAAGAATAGCAATATTTTCAATATATAGCAATAATTTTGTAAGGTAGCTTTTCATTTTCCTGTAAATTAATTGAATTGTTACTTTCAAACAAGCGAATTTCGTTTCACACCATAAAACTAAGTCAAAATTCTAAGCTATCCTACCACAATATTGATTTCTTAAGTAGTAAATCTATAACTTTCTGATGTAATTAAAGGTAATAGTTACATATGGAAAGTGTTCTCCAGACTCTGTACCCGTTTCATAAAGAGTATCGAGTTTATAAAGAGCCATCGGTTTTGCTTCCAGTTATTCTCTTATATGAACCAATTTTCAAACCAAGAGTTCTCCACTATTTGCTACTTCTGACTTTGCTAGAAGAATAAAAAAAAAATATATATGTTGAAACTTATTCCTCGCAAGGACTGATTCCACTTCAGAAAACCACTTTTTAGCAATATCTTATCCATATTTTCATAGAAAATCAATGTTGAAACCGAAAATAGTCATATCCGGTTGCAATAGAATAATAAAATAGGAGATGACACTTGTCCATGCCACTATGTACTACTGAATCCATATCAAGAAACTATATCTCGCTCATTGTTACCGTTTCCTTCTTATAATGACGAGAATTGAAACTGCAAATCGTAGATTTAAACCACTGCAGGTTTGAATAGAGGGACAAAGGTAAGATGAAGCTTAATTTTCGGACTATAAATGCATGTCACAAAGACATTTATCGCTTTCTTTTACACTTTCTGGTCTATCGTGTAGGTCAATATTGGAACCGAAAGTTCTAGTTAAGTTCTAGCACTTTGGCTTTAGTTGAGAGATAAAGGCGGAGATGGAATCTATTCTTGGACGGTAAATCGATTCCATAAAATCGCTTCTCGTTCTTTCTCTCCCTTTTTGATCCATGTCGATCATGTTGAAACTGAAGTGGTTGATTTTTATCTCTACCGGTTCGAGTACGGTAAGGGGAGGATATGGCGCCTGTTATGTATACGCTGAAACTATTTCAAAGAATTATTTATCGCTATCCGTTTACCGATTACCGTTATCTCGTTTCTCGTTGTCTTGCTTACCGTTTTTGCTCTGACATATGTTGACACACACACACACACACACACACACACACACACACACACACACATATATATATATATATATATATATATATATATATATATATATATATATATATATATATATATATGTATATATATACAGGGTGTTTCAGATAAAACGTCCAGTGCTTATAGGCCTAAATCAGAAATGGCTGAGAGTAGAGAGATGAAACAAAAACTGAGATAGAAACGATGATAAAGCATATCAAGTGGTGGTGTTGTGATGACCCTCAGGAAACTCCGTGAAGGGGGCCCAGGTGTCAACTTCAAACTGATACGGGACTTTTTGCGGCCATTTTGAAAACAGTGCCTCAAATCGAAAATTGTTTCCTACAAAAGTTGTTTCGTATTTCAAGGACTATTGAATGAAGTATGATTCAATACGTGTTCCCATTTGTAAATTTGAAGTTGGCCCCTGGGCCCCTTGAAGGATGGCCGTGTGGGTCACCACAACAACACCATGTGATGCTCCCTATGACATTTTCCTATCTCAGTTTTTGTTTCATCTTTTTATTCTCAGCCATTTCGGATTTATAAGCACTGGACGTTTTATCTGATATAGGACCCACTTTTTGCGGCCATTTAAGAACGGTGGCCCAAATCGAAAATTGTTTCCTACAAAAGTTGTTTCGTTTTTCAAGTACTATTGAATGAGGTATGATTCAATACATGTTCCTATTTGAAAATTTGAAGTTGGACCCTGGGCCCCCTTGAAGGAGGGCCCTGGGGGTCACCACAACAACCCCATGTGATGCGCCCTATGACATTTTCCTATCTCAGTTTTTGTTTCATCTTTTTATTCTCAGCCGTTTCGGATTTATAAGTACTGGACGTTTTATCTGGAACACCCTGTATATATATATATATATATATATATATATATATATATAAACACAAAAATAGATTGACGGACGACCATAGCCTTTCTATAACACTTCCTATAATTTTCTTTTTTTTACTTCCCACGAGTATGTACTGAGGCAAAGAGAAACGGTGATGATGGGATGGATAATAATGGTGAAATGACGAAAGTGAGGGATAACTAGAGACCTCGAGAAAACCCACGCAGACGATATTCGTTCATCACAAAGCCCACTTAGTGTGAGCTAGTATCCAAACAGGGATCTCCCATACCACAGGTGTAGGGCTACCATTGAGCCACCGAACTCATTCTACGGTTAATCATAGCGCAGTTGAAAGTCTTATAAATCAAACCAGGATAGTACATATATACTATTTGTACGCTATTCAGATAGTTCCTTAAGTTTCCAAATAATTTTTTGTCATGTGAATATAAATTATGTTTGAAGAATTTTAATAATTTACCGCAATACAATATAATATTTGGTAATTAAATAAGTTGTTAGAATTTAGTTCAATTATTACGTCGTTCAAGTAGTGGAACCATATATTATTCGAAATTTATTAATATAAGGTTGTTAGAATTTAATCTACTAGTATCACACTTTTTTAAAACCATATATTTATATTCATAGATTAAAGTCCTGAAGTATTTTGAAGTTAAGGATACTATGAGTAGAAAATTGATTGCAGGATATAGACTAATATGTAAAAAGAAAATAATCGGAAAACCTCATAAAGGCAATGCTTCTATGAAATGTGCTGAAAAGAAACTATTTTTCTATTAGGATAAAAGTAGGAAACGGGACTAATAATATGAACATTACGCACTCTCCCAAACATTAAAAGCTGTCTTTCATGCATATTAGAGCAGTGGTTCACTGTAGTTAATCTTAATCAGTAGTTCTTATGTTTGATACGATGTGCTTATCATATGTCCGCGAAGCAATATATTCAAAAATAAACAGCATCCAATACTTTTAGCCTTAGTCCAATTTTCTCATTTTACCCCTTCATGGATAACGGGAAAACTTGTAGAATATTGGCAAAAATGTACATTTCTAACCAGTGAAAGGCAATGAAAAATCATCATCATATCTTTACCAAGAAGACGAAGCCTTGAAATGGCGATTTTTAAAACCAAATTACCACAAATGGGCAGAACAGTAAACTCAAAGTCCCATACTGCAAAAATAGTCAACTCCACAGATTTTGAGGGAAGGAAGAAATCACCAACTTATGAACAGCCAATGGAAATTTGGAGATAGAACGTCAGAAGTCTGAACATAGCAGTTAAGCTAGAAAATCTGAAGACAGAAATCCAAAGATTGAATCTAGATACATTGGGTATCAGCGAATGGAAATAATAATAATAATAATAATAATAATAATAATAATAATAATAATAATAATAATAATAATAATAATAATAATAATAATAATAATAATAATAATAAAACGAGTACGAAAAATGGCATCACTGAAGTTGGATTTCCAATTAATATGACGTCAAATAAGAAGGTACAACGTAGAACACGTAAGAAGCTACAACTATTAAAACTTACTACAAAGCTTACAACTGCTAAAACTTACTACCAAGAGATACATTTATTATCAAGGTATATGAGCCAATGACAGGGCACAATGGTGAAGTAGAATAAATTTATGAAGGTATTGGAAATATCATGAAAAACGTAAAAGGGGAGAAAATCTTATTCTGTTATTAGAATGGAATGTGATTGTAGAAGCTGCAGAAGGGCAAAAAGTAAGAAAATATGAAGTAGGAAAAGTAGCGAAAGAGGACAAACGCTGATCGAATTTTGCACGAGAAAACACTCTAGTAGTAGCAAGTACTTCATTCAAGAAACATAAGCACATAATTTACATGCCTAAAGTACCAGGAGATTTATAGAGGCACCAAATATATTATACTCGTATACCTGCTAAGGAAAGGTTCAGGAAGAAATTAAGAACTGTGGAAGACCCAGAAGTTGACGTAGACATTAGTTGCAATTTTGTTATTAAGAAGAGTGAATTGAAATCTAAGAGGTAGGAAAAAGGAAGAAAAATGGAAAACGTGATTCAGGTAAGCTAAAGAGCACAGAAATTCAATTGTTGAGTTGATTTTAGTTTAGCGTCCCTTTCAGCAGCGAGGCTATATGAGACGTGGTGGAATCCGAACCACAGGAGCTCCCACGCCAAAGGCGCGTACGCTAGCCGCTTAGCCACGGAGGAGCTCACAGAAATTCAAGGAAGTTACGCATAAAAAAACAGGTGATAAGTTAGACAAGAACAAACGAAAGAAAAAATAAACAAGAAATGGTCATTCATAAAAACTGGACTGCTTACTACCACAAAGAAAGTATTAGGTCACGAAGAGAAGGTAGCAAGTAAAGAATGGATCTCCAAGGGAATTATGATTTAGTGGATGAGAGAACCAAATTGAAGAATATAAACAATAATGAGGCTGACTTGTAAGAAGCAGCATAAAATAATAAGAAATCAGATCATTCGTAAATGCGACTTGCCAAGGAGAAGTGGATAAGAGAACAATGCGAAGAAATAGAAAATAATGTGAAAACAGGAAGAGTAGATGTGTCTTATAAGACGAAAAAGACCACGGATACGAAAGACCGATGTATTAAAAGTTAAATAAGAAAACCTATGACTGAAGCTGCAAATAATGTGAAAACATGGAAGAAATATTTAGAAATGCTTCATGGAAGCGACAAGAAATTAGAAGAATTAGAAAATGTGGATAGAGTAAAAAGTGGAAGAGAAAACTCCATGCTAAGATAGGAATACGACAAAGTAATACACGGGCTATAAACATGGAAATGCTCCAAGTGTAGATGACATACCAGCAGAAATCTCTCAAAGTGCGATTCAGAGAGTTCAAGACAGATTATATACATTAATTAATATTAAAGAAAAAAGGCTAGTGCCTAGGTGCGTACAGACTTTCAGAGCAGCAAGATAGTAGCAATACCTAAAATAGGAGTTGCTAAGAAATGCGAGAATTACATAACGATAAGTTTTCTTAGGGTGCTTCAAAAATCTAGACAAAGATAATCTATAGACGATTGGAATCCAAGATAAAAAAAATACTAGCAGCTGACCAGTTTGTATTCAGAAAAAAAAAACAAAGGGAACTGTCTAGTCACATTTTTCAAGTATCTCAATAGAGCAATTCAATCGTGCACTCCTAGCTTATCTTCCTTAATTTTTTTGTATGGTTGTAATAACTTTTCTATTTCGTGAGAGAAGCATCTGAAACTACATTCTCAAATTTATATTATGACATCGTTATTGAAAATGCGGAAAATTTGATTTAAAGGTTCTTTCCATTCACCTTTTGTTTGGCTGCTCTCATATTAAAAAGGCAATCACATGAATTTACTTAATACTATTTTGCACAGAAAAGTTTCAAAAAGCATCAAAACATAATTCACGAGAAACTAAACATCATCATCAAGATCAGCATAAGTTCCCTTGAAGTAAAATCATGGAAATAAACATTATAGTAATTTCATAAGAAACGTTCCTACTTTATTTGTGAGGAAATTACTTTTTAAGACTTTTTGAAATGGCTTACAATACTAACGACGATTCATTTTCTTTATGTAAAGGGGTTTACTAATATATAAGTAAATAAAACAATCAAATGACTTTCTTCAAAAGAATAAAAGTTATGCTCTCAGTGAAAAGCATTTCCTGGGAAACTTTAACATGATTTTGTTTTATCTTTAATGTGCATACAAGTGAGGAAGAGAGATCTCAAATATAAGGGCGTGTCACATCAGAGAAGTTTGTACAATGTTTCAAACATATTTTCAGAAAGAAAAATCGCTTTTTTTGTTTTCCACATGTTTAAGCATTAACAGCGTACCGTAATATTATGTTTTCTGTTTTATAATATACTTGGAATTATAGCAGAATTACATCATCAATAATTGCATTCTTACATAGAAGCCGTAATCCAGTTTGATTTTCAATCTACTCAGACTTTTATATTTGCTCAATGTCATGCTTCGAGTTACTGTATATCACATACGAGTTCATCGATAAATCCTTAGACAAATGAATGTTTAGATAGATGAATGACTACTATAACAATGTTTTCAAATTGCCTTTTGTTATTTTCACACAAATGTTCCATAGTCCTGTGTAGTTGGTTGGAACACTTAAAATATCCTCAATTCCATATTTAGATATTAAGTTCAACAAAATAAACCACGTTTCAGGTGAAATAGAATATTAAATAGTCATAGTTTTCCGCACTCTCCCGGAATCTCAATTTTTCTGTAAATTTCGTCCAATTTCAGGGGTGATTTTACGAATTTTAACATAATTTATCTTAATGTTGAATTTTCAGTATCCGCAAAAGCTTTGGACGGCTCCCGAAATAAATTTCTGCTTTCGTGCCAGGCTGCAAGTGAAACATACTTGCACTTTTAAACATTAAACGAGGCCAAACCATAAGCTAACAACATTTTCGTTTTTCATTTCATTGTCTTTAGGCAACTCCAGTTACAAAGTCAGTTTTCAGTACACAATGTACCTCGGAGTTCGATGTCACGTTCACGAAACGTTCCATTTACTTCTATCCTTACTCAACTTGATCCAGTTTCTACGTTTTATTTCTATTTCTGCGAGATTCGTCTTAATGTTGTCCTTTTACCTGTTCCTAAGTATTCCTAATGGTCGTTTTTTGGTTGGAATTTTTGTTAAACTATTTAAAACGTTCCCATTTCCTTTTATTCTAGATATATGGTCTACCCATTCGAGACTCCTGAACTTGATGACCGTAACGGTATTTGGTAAAAGGTATAAATTATGCAATTTCACGTTATGAAATTTCGGCTATTCTCCATTTCCGTTCCTTTTGAGTCCGAATATTTGCCTCAGGATTGTATTCTCATATACTTTCAGCCTGTGTATTCCCTCGGTATATGTTTCGCAACCATACAGCAGGCATGATTATTGTTTTCTTTATTTTATATTTCACATTCCTATACAGAATTCCCGAAGACAAAAGATTTTGAACTAAATAATAACACGAATTCCCTATTTTCAGTCTATGTTTAATTTTTTGTAGATATGGTTTTGGTCTGTAAATATCGATCCTAGATATCTGAAAGTATTCACTTTGTTGAAAGTATTATTGGATATTTTGATGCATTCATAATTTATAGAGATATGATCACGCGAACTTCGATGTATTTAGTTTTTTTTCTGTATTTTCTTTGAAATCCATGTCCCTTCAAGCGTTTATTAAAACTTCTGCATTTATTTCTATTGTTATTAGATTTACATTATCAGCATACGTCATAACCTAATGAATACCTTCCAGCTCGAGGCCCTGGTTGGTGTCTTTGATTTTCCATATAGCGAACTCCAGAAGAAAGTTGAATAATAATGGCGACAACGCATCTTCTTCCTTCAGGAAATTCTCGACTTGTATGCTCGCGGACAAGAGTTTTTCCATTCGGATTTTACTTGAGATTCATTCAAGCACTTATTAATTATTCTAACTAGTATTCTGAATTCAGTAAGAATACTTTACTATGTTTGTCTCCTAACAGAAGTGTAAGCCTTTGTAAAACCAAAAAATAATTGATGTATTGGAATATTGTCTCATTTGTTTTCAATTATTTTCCGAAATGAAAATATCTGGTCGATAATTGATTGATTTCCCCTAAATTCGGACTGATAATCTCCAATAACTTCATTTGCATGTCGGGTCAATTTTTGTAACAGAACAGTGGATTTTATAGGATGTTGACAGAGGAGAGATGTCTGATTACTACAATTAGTTTTCTAGCCTTTATTGTAAATTGGAATAACGTTGGGGTAATTCCTCTTTGTTCTAGATAAGGAGAATGAGTTTGTATATCTTGTTCTATAATTTACCTCATCCAGGTAAAATAACCTAAGCCGGAACTTCGTCTACAGCCGGAGATTTGTGTTTCTTTAATTTCTTTATAGCAATTTTACATTTCTGTTCGATTAGTTTCTGGTATATACGGTTCTGATTGTGCAATTTTCTTTCTCCGCCCACATTAGTTTTTGGTTGCGTGTTAAGCAAACTGCCAAAGAAATCTTTTCATCCATTCAAAATGGTATCTGTATCAGTGAGAATATTTCCGTCGATTTTGTTTTGAATAAAAATACGTGGCTGATATATTTTCTTAAATTCGTTGATGTCTTTATACATGGCACAAATATTTTCTGTATTTATTATTATATTCTGGTTTACTAATTTTAGCTATCAAAGGAAACGTTTCTTTGTTATAAATGTTTTGGAAGTTTTCTCTCTGATATCAATGAAAGGCCCCGCAAAATTTTATTGGAAATTGAATTTCGGTGGAATTACTTGAAACCGTGATATGTTGTAGATATCGTGATCCGGAGGGAAAGTCGCAATGGGCACAACCACCACTCAACGCCATTTGGCCACTACAGGGTCACTTTTTTAAAACAGCAGAAGGTAATACTATTCTGGATTTCGGTGAAAATGGCTGAAACCGTGATATATTATAGATATTGTGATCCTGATGAAAAGGCTTAATGAGCACAACCATCAATCACTGACATTTTGCCACTACGAAGCTACATTTTCAAACTGTCGAATATATAGATAATGTGGATTTCGGTGAAAATGACTGAAATCGTGATATGTGGTAGAAATTGTTAACCTGAGAAAAAGTTTCAGTGGGTACAACCACTCATTACTTACGGTTTGGACACTACAGGATCACTCTTTTGCAAACAGCGGAAGGTAACGATATTCTGGATTTCGGTGAAGATGACTTAATCCGTGATATGTCGTAGATATTGTGACCCTGAGAAAAGGTTTCAGTGAGCACAACAATCACGTACTGTCTCGCCACAACATGGCCATTATTTATTTGTTTGTTTGTTTATTTATTATTATTATTATTATTATTATTATTATTATTATTATTATTATTATTATTTTCAAAATGCAGAAGTTAACGTTATTCTGGATTTTGGTGGAATTTTATAAAACCTTGAAAAGGCTTCCACAATTCGGAAAAGGAATGGGAAGTGTAGCGCCCAATACCATTTAAGCATATATAACACCCCAATGTTCATCTTGCGGGACAAAGGAAAGCCCTGGAAAACCCTAGACATGATGACCGGCCCGGGAAGAATCTTCCGAATGCGAACAAATTTTCTGCTAACTTACCTAAACATATCACAGTTTCATTCATTTTCACCGAAATCCAAAACATTATACCAGGCTGTTTTCAAAAATCTGGATTTTGTTGTGACCAAATGGTCAATAATTGATGGTTGTGACCATTGAGACTTTTTCTCACGTTGGAAGGATCTACAACATATGTATCCAGTTTCATTCATTTTAACCGAAATCCAGAACATTGCTATACTCGGCTGTTTTATAAAAACTGACCCTGTAGTGACCAAACTGTTAGTGATTTTTGGTTGTACCAACTGAGATTTTTTCTGAGGATCAAAATGTTTACAACATATCACGGTTTCAATCATTTTCGTGTCCATAAAAAGTTTTTCTTAGGATCACAATATCTACGACATATCACGGTTTCAGTCACTTTCACCGAAATCCAAAATATCGGTATTTTTGACTGTTTTCAAGAAAGTGTCGCTGTAGTGGCCAAACGGTCAGTAATTATGGTTGTGTTTAATGAAAGTTTTCTCACGATCACAATATCTATAACATCACTGTTTCAGTCATTTCACTGAAATCCAGAATGTCGGCATATTCGACTGTTTTGGAAAAAATGGCCCTGTAGAGGCCAAACGGTGATTGATTGTTGGTTGTGCCCATTGAGACTTTTTCTCAGGATCACCATATCTACAACATATCACGATTTCGAATTCATACCTAAGCAATTCCACCAAAATCCAATTTCCATAAGGATTGTGCGGGGTCCTTTTGTGTAGTTATATCGTTCGGATTTTGTAGCCAAAACAATTTTGTATATTGTATCTTCTCTGCTAGTTCAGTGCATTTGTTGTCGAATCGTGGTTTCTACTCTATATTTTCACGTTCTCCAATTTTTCTTTTCCTGGAATTTTAGTGATATCTCTAATTTGAACCCAAGTATTCTCAACACTTGTGCATTCCTAACCTTTTAAAACCGAGAATCTATTCGATACTTCAATCTTTTATTCCTCTCTTGTTTGGCTCTTTTCTAATTTCTTTAGAGGCCGCAGTGACTCAGTGGTAGATCGTTCACTTCTGGTGTATGGTGTTCTTGATTCGATTCCAGCTCGCGCCAAGTGAGCTTTGTGGTGAACAAATACCACGTGCGTGGATTTTCTCGGATTCTCCCGTTTCTTCCCATTTTTTTCATTCTACTATTTCATTCATTTCAAATCATCACTACTTATAGCCTATTCAGCATAAGCGTGGAATGTAAATTTTAAAACTTCATTTCTAATTTCTTATAATTAAACCTCTCCGTTTTCACATGTTGAATATTTCCTTTATTCAACGATAATCTCTCTCTTATTATCGTTGATACTCGTACCAGATAGGGATCAGTGCCATGGCTCCTGTAAACGATCGAACATCAGTTATACTCGAGTGACTGTCTTCTTATATCTACTAAAACGTGATCAACTTGATTATGTGTTTGTCCCTCTAGTGAGGTCCAAGTATATTTATGAACTTCGCGATGTGGACATTTTGCACTCTTTACGATAAGGTTTTTGAAAGTTGCAAAGTTCACTGGTCTAACATAGTGTCAATACTTTCATTTATGTGGACTTTCATTCCCTATAATCGGTTTGAAAACATCTTATCTTCTTATCTTCGCTGAAATCCACTAACTGGATTTTCTTATGGCATTGCGGGAGTTGATCAATTGCTCGTTCTACTTCGTGAAAACTGGCTTTTATATCATCATCATTATGTTGTCCTAGGAAAGGTACATTTAGAACAATAATACCAAATCACCAACACTTAAGAGTAATAAAAGAAAGTCTATTATTAAAATCCAACTCTTTAATTGCTGATAATTGGTTGTATATCAACCAATTGTATAATTGGCAATATTTAATCTTCACTTGTTTAAGTTTTTTAAAATGCAATCTTGCCTATAAAATTTTGACAATATTTTCATGTGCTACGTCTAGGATAAATGTAATTACGTTACGTGTTAAAGCGTTGTGTATAATAAATAATATACAGCCATGACCTTTATTATACTTCTGGAAATAGGTTCCACTGAATGTAGTTAAAAGTATTTAAATTTCGTTACTAATTATATTTATGAAGAGACTTGGTTTAAATATTATATTTATACAAAGATAGCAAAACATGATATGAACATTTTTACAGAAGAACAAATTAAAAGGTTTCGAATGAACTTAAAGATATTTTAAGGCCGCTTTTGAAAACGAAATACATATTGCTAAATAGAGAATCACCAAGCCATTATCAATCAAGTCATTTGTCAACTTTTGATATTACATATATGTGCCTCAGAAGGGAACATTCCGATTTTGTGAATTCACTTGCTGAAAATGATTGCTAGCACTGGATTCTGCACCAAAAGAAACAAAGAAAAAGAGGGTGTTTAGTGAAAGACCGTATACAGGTTTAAAGATAAGTGAGGACAAAGTGCGAAAATAGAATGTAGAAAATGTCTAGAAATACCATGTTAATTTTGAAACGAGTAGAGGGATTGAGGTCAAATGTTGGATATGAGAAATGCATGTAGAGTTCCACTGAATAGACGTAATGTGAATCATTGGGGACATCTGAAAGGCCGCCGTGTAGGAATTAGCGGAAGAAGAATATACGGAAAAAGTGATCGTGTGAGACATGGCTCTTGACAAACACAGTGTATTAAAATCAATAGTTTTAAATGTATTTTGAGACCTCTGTTTAATTCCAACTGTTATGGAACTTAAGAATGATTGTGTAGTTGATACAAAAATTGAGACACAACGTGCACATTTGAAAAACGATAAAGGTGGACAATCGGGTTCGTCACAGCTGTTTCCGGTATTGAAACTGAAGCAGCAGGTGTCATGAATGCGTCAGGTGCTGTTTACAAATATCCAGTTTTGTAGAAAGCATATCTAATTATAGCTTGAAACCTTGGTGCTGTAAACTGGAAATGGGTGAATTATTGCAATTTATTGAAGTTCTTCCATTGTCATATTTTGAAATCAGATGACAGAAAAACGGGGTCTGTTATATATTACACGAAATTCGTATACGTACGGAAAATGAACACATACAACGGTTGAATGAGTGACGTGCAACCGTCAGTCATAAAGAGTTCTGTAAGTTCAACATTGTCCGGTTTCAGCTCCAACTTCTCATCTTTATTGGTTCTCCATGAATCAGCGAGGAGCAGCAGTTTTATTTGCTCTACAGAGGGCCAGAAAACGTCAATCATGAACTCTTTCAAGTTGTGCTTGGTGATATTTGCACTTTTACCAGCATTGGGAGGATCGGAACGCTTTGTTGGCTGGAAAGTGGCATCATTCATGTTTGTGATTTTTCCTCATACATGCCAACTTTACGACAGTATTGCTACATTGCCACAGCGTGGAACGCCTCCTGTTGCAGAGTTCTCAAATTGTTTTGGCCATTATTGGTTTCAATAGACGGTGTATGTCAAGAGTCATATGTCACACGTACCCTATATTCTTCTTGCGCTAATTCCAACATGGCTGCGTTTCAGATCTTCCTCATGATTCACATTACAAATAAAAAATGAAATGAAATCTTTGAGTTTTGCGTCCCACGGTTATGCCGGTTAGGCTAAAGAAGACGGTGATGATAAGAGATGAGTGAAATGGTGGAATGAAAAAAGTGGGAGGAAACGGGAAAACCCGAGAAAACCCACGAGCACGGTGTTTGTCCACCACAAAGTTCACTTGACAAGGACTGGTATCGAACCCAGGACCCCTAGCACCAGAGGCGAACGCTCTACCACTGAGCCACCACGCCCCCCTTATTCACATTACGCCTATTCAGTGAAGCTCTACACGTCTTTTTCATGTCCAACATTTGACATCAATTCCTCTACTCGTTTCAAAATTAACATGGTGTTTCTAGACATTCTCTATGTTCTATCTTCGCACTTTGCCCTCATTTACCTCCTACCCTGTATACAGTCTGCCACTAAACATCCTCTTTTTCTCTGTTTCTTTTGCTGCTGAATCCAGTGTTAGCAACACTTTCAGCAGTTGAATTCACCAAATCGAAATGTTCCCTTGTCAGTGTGACCAACTACCAGAGCGAATAATCACAAAATGGACAAGAAGTAACTTGTCATGTTTGTTCGTTTTCATTCTTGTATAGATACTATAAATACCATTTAACTATATATGATAGAGAAATTAAAGAAAAACAAGAAAAATTTAAGATATCTGTAAATAGCATGCTTTAGAAATTCTACACCAGGGTTAGCAAAAAGGCTCTAATCTTTCCCCCAATCCAATCTGGGCAAGTACGTGCACGACTGCCTGAAGCCCGGCAGAATCTGTTGGGTGTGTCAGCATTGCCAACTACCTGAGAGTACAGTATGCTAGTTACCACTCAAAATTTTAGCTGTACTTGAGCGTGAATCATGATATTAAGTGTTGTATTTTCGCTGCCTTTGCATAATACTTCCTGAATTATAAGCCAAAGAAAGTTGTTTTGTATACGTTATACCAGTACATTAATAAATGTAAAATGATAAAAGTGAACTCAGAAAAGAATGTAAGAAAATAAAATCATTCAGTTTACAGAAAGAGAAACAACTCTTTCACTTGAATTGCTCGTTGTATTTCCTGCATCTTGGGTAGTGAGTTCATTGTAACAATACTCTTAATAGAGAAAAATAAAGATTTTAAAAAAGTCGATGGAACATTTTCTCCATGTAATCAAATGCGCTATTTGATGAGGATCATTTAAAGATTTTGAAAATACTTAAAAACAATACGTGGTACTTATATTTTTTAGATTTATTATCAGTGGTGTCATTTAAAATAGTTAACAGAAAATTATATTATTATTATTATTATTATTATTATTATTATTATTATTATTATTATTATTATTATTATTATTATTATTATTATTATTATTATTATTATTATTATTATATTGCTTTAACTGATATTATTTTGAGGAGTATCGACA